>NW_024609387.1:0-25000 GCF_018296145.1 Oncorhynchus tshawytscha | reverse complement strand
AGTAATACTGGTGTTTCTAGCTCCAACACTTTAGTAATGCTGGTGTTTCTAGCTCCAACAGTGTAGTAATGCTGGTGTTTCTAGCTCCAACAGTGTAATAAGGCTGGTGTTTCTGACTCCAACAGTGAAGTAATGCTTGTGTTTCTGTCTCCAAAATTGTAGTAATGCTGGTTTTTCTAGCTCCAACAGTGTAGTAATGCTGGTGTTTCTAGCTCCAACAGTGTAGTAATGCTGGTGTTTCTAGCTCCAACAGTGTAGTAATGCTGGTGTTTCTAGCTCCAACAGTGTAGTAATGCTGGTGTTTCTAGCTCCAACAGTGTAGTAATGCTGGTGTTTCTAGCTCCAACAGTGTAGTAATGCTGGTGTTTCTAGCTCCAACAGTGTAGTAATGCTGGTGTTTCTAGCTCCAACAGTGTAGTAATGCTGGTGTTTCTAGCTCCAACAGTGTAGTAATGCTGGTGTTTCTAGCTCCAACAGTGTAGTAATGCTGGTGTTTCTAGCTCCAACAGTGTAGTAATGCTGGTGTTTCTAGCTCCAACAGTGTAGTAATGCTGGTGTTTCTAGCTCCAACAGTGTAGTAATGCTGGTGTTTCTAGCTCCAACAGTGTAGTAATGCTGGTGTTTCTAGCTCCAACAGTGTAGTAATGCTGGTGTTTCTAGCTCCAACAGTGTAGTAATGCTGGTGTTTCTAGCTCCAACAGTGTAGTAATGCTGGTGTTTCTCCAACAGTGTAGCTCCAACAGTGTAGTAATGCTGGTGTTTCTAGCTCCAACAGTGTAGTAATGCTGGTGTTTCTAGCTCCAACAGTGTAGTAATGCTGGTGTTTCTAGCTCCAACAGTGTAGTAATGCTGGTGTTTCTAGCTCCAACAGTGTAGTAATGCTGGTGTTTCTAGCTCCAACAGTGGAGTAATGCTGGTGTTTCTAGCTCCAACAGTGTAGTAATGCTGGTGTTTCTAGCTCCAACAGTGTAGTAATGCTGGTGTTTCTAGCTCCAACAGTGTAGTAATGCTGGTGTTTCTAGCTCCAACAGTGTAGTAATGCTGGTGTTTCTGTCTCCAACAGTGTAGTAATGCTGGTGTTTCTAGCTCCAACAGTGTAGTAATGCTGGTGTTTCTAGCTCCAACAGTGTAGTAATGCTGGTGTTTCTAGCTCCAACAGTGTAGTAATGCTGGTGTTTCTAGCTCCAACAGTGCAGTATTATCTTGTTTTATACAATAACATCAAATAAACAATAGACACACAATCCCCCCAAAAATGTGTTGTGGTGGTCTGGGGATGGTGGTGGTGGTCTGGGGATGGTGTGTGGTGGTCTGGGGATGGTGTGTGGTTGTCTGGGGATGGTGTGTGGTGGTCTGGGGATGGTGTGTGGTGGTCTGGGGATGGTGTGTGGTGGTCTGGGGATGGTGTGGTGGTCTGGGGATGTGTGGTGGTAGGGATGGTGTTGGTGGTGGGGGGTGTGTGGTGGTTCTTGGATGGTGTGTGGTGGTCTGGGGATGGTGTGTGGTGGTCTGGGGGTGGTGGTGTGGTGGTGGGGATGTGTGGTGGTCTGGGGATGGTGTGTGGTGGTGGCGGTGGTCTGGCGGTGGTGTGTGGTGGTGGGGGTGTGTGGTGGTCTGGGGATGGTGTGTGGTGGTGGGGATGTGTGGTGGTAGGGATGGTGTGTGGTGGTGGGGATGTGTGGTGGTCTGGGGGGTGGTGTGTGGTGGTGGGGATGTGTGGTGGTCTGGGGATGGTGTGTGGTGGTGGTGGTGGTCTGGCGATGGTGGTGTTGTGTGGTGGTCTGGCTGGGGATGGTGTGTGGTGGTGGTGTGTGGTGGTTTGTGGTGGTCTTGGGATGGTGTGTGGTGGTCTGGGGATGGTGGTGATGTGTGGTGGTCTGGGGATGGTGTGTGGTGGTCTGGGGATGTGTGTGGTGGTGGTGGTGTGTGGTGGTCTGGGGATGGTGGTGGTGTTTGGTGGTCTGGGGATGGTGTGTGGTGGTCTGGGGATGGTGTGTGGTGGTGGTGGTGGTGGTCTGGGGATGTGTGTGGTGGTGGTGGTGTGTGGTGGTCTGGTGATGGTGGTGGTGTGTGGTGGTCTGGGGATGGTGGTGGTGGTCTGGGGATGGTGGTGGTGGTCTGGGGATGGTGTGTGGTGGTCTGGGGATGGTGTGTGGTGGTCTGGGGATGGTGTGTGGTTGTCTGGGGATGGTGTGTGGTGGTGGTGGTGGTGGTGTGTGGTGGTCTGAGGATGGTGTGTGGTGGTGGTGGTGTGTGGTGGTCTGGGGATGGTGGTGGTGTGTGGTGGTCTCGGGATGGTGTGTGGTGGTCTGGGGATGGTGTGGGTGGTCTGGGGATGGTATGTGGTGGTCTGGGGATGGTGTGTGGTGGTCTGGGGATGGTGTGTGGTGGTTTGGGGATGGTGTGTGGTGGTCTGGGGATGGTGTGTGGTGGTCTGGGGATGGTGGTGGTGGTGGTGGTGGTGGGGGGATGTGTGTGGTGGTGGTGGTGTGTGGTGGTCTGGTGATGGTGGTGGTGTGTGGTCGTCTGGCTGGGGATGGTGTGTGGTGGTTGTGTGGATGGTGGTTTGTGGTGGTCTTGGGATGGTGTGTGGTGGTCTGGGGATGGTGGTGATGTGTGGTGGTCTGGGGATGGTGTGTGGTGGTCTGGGGATGTGTGTGGTGGTGGTGGTGTGTGGTGGTCTGGGGATGGTGGTGGTGTTTGGTGGTCTGGGGATGGTGTGTGGTGGTCTGGGGATGGTGTGTGGTGGTGGTGGTGGTGGTCTGGGGATGTGTGTGGTGGTGGTGGTGTGTGGTGGTCTGGTGATGGTGGTGGTGTGTGGTGGTCTGGGGATGGTGGTGGTGGTCTGGGGATGGTGGTGGTGGTCTGGGGATGGTGTGTGGTGGTCTGGGGATGGTGTGTGGTGGTCTGGGGATGGTGTGTGGTGGTGGTGGTGGTGGTGTGTGGTGGTCTGGGGATGGTGTGTGGTGGTGGTGGTGTGTGGTGGTCTGGGGATGGTGGTGGTGATGGTGGTCTCGGGATGGTGTGTGGTGGTCTGGGGATGGTGTGTGGTGGTCTGGGGATGGTGTGTGGTGGTTTGGGGATGGTGTGTGGTGGTGGTGGTGGTCTGGGGATGTGTGGTGGTGGTGGTGGTGTGGTGGTCTGGTGATGGTGGTGGTGTGTGGTCGTCTGGCTGGGGATGGTGTGTGGTGGTTGTGTGTGGTGGTTTGTGGTGGTCTTGGGATGGTGTGTGGTGGTCTGGGGATGGTGGTGATGTGTGGTGGTCTGGGGATGGTGTGTGGTGGTCTGGGGATGTGTGTGGTGGTGGTGGTGTGTGGTGGTCTGGGGATGGTGGTGGTGTTTGGTGGTCTGGGGATGGTGTGTGGTGGTCTGGGGATGGTGTGTGGTGGTGGTGGTGGTCTGGGGATGTGTGTGGTGGTGGTGGTGTGGGTGGTCTGGTGATGGTGGTGGTGTGTGGTGGTCTGGGGATGGTGGTGGTGGTCTGGGGATGGTGGTGGTGGTCTGGGGATGGTGTGTGGTGGTCTGGGGATGGTGTGTGGTGGTCTGGGGATGGTGTGTGGTGGTGGTGGTGGTGGTGTGTGGTGGTCTGGGGATGGTGTGTGGTGGTGGTGGTGTGTGGTGGTCTGGGGATGGTGGTGATGTATGGTGGTCTCGGGATGGTGTGTGGTGGTCTGGGGATGGTGTGTGGTGGTCTGGGGATGGTATGTGGTGGTCTGGGGATGGTGTGTGGTGGTCTGGGGATGGTGTGTGGTGGTCTTGGGGATGGTGTGTGTGGTGGTCTGGGGATGGTGTGTGGTGGTCTGGGGATGGTGTGTGGTGGGGATGTGTGGTGGTAGGGATGGTGTGTGGTGGTGGGGGTGTGTGGTGGTTCTTGGATGGTGTGTGGTGGTCTGGGGATGGTGTGTGGTGGTCTGGGGTGGTGTGTGGTGGTGGGGATGTGTGGTGGTCTGGGGATGGTGTGTGGTGGTGGCGGTGGTCTGGCGGTGGTGTGTGGTGGTGGGGTGTGTGGTGGTCTGGGGATGGTGTGTGGTGGTGGGGATGTGTGGTGGTAGGGATGGTGTGTGGTGGTGGGGATGTGTGGTGGTCTCGGGGTGGTGTGTGGTGGTGGGGATGTGTGGTGGTCTGGGGATGGTGTGTGGTGGTGGCGGTGGTCTGGGGATGGTGGTGGTGTGTGGTGGTCTGGCTGGGGATGGTGTGTGGTGGTGGTGTGTGGTGGTTTGTGGTGGTCTTGGGATGGTGTGTGGTGGTCTGGGGATGGTGGTGATGTGTGGTGGTCTGGGGATGGTGTGTGGTGGTCTGGGGATGTGTGTGGTGGTGGTGGTGTGGGTGGTCTGGGGATGGTGGTGGTGTTTGGTGGTCTGGGGATGGTGTGTGGTGGTCTGGGGATGGTGTGTGGTGGTGGTGGTGGTGGTCTGGGGATGTGTGGTGGTGGTGGTGTGTGGTGGTCTGGTGATGGTGGTGGTGTGTGGTGGTCTGGGGATGGTGGTGGTGGTCGGATGGTGGTGGTGGTCTGGGGATGGTGTGTGGTGGTCTGGGGATGGTGTGTGGTTGTCTGGGGATGGTGTGTGGTTGTCTGGGGATGGTGTGTGGTGGTGGTGGTGGTGGTGTGTGGTGGTCTGAGGATGGTGTGTGGTGGTGGTGGTGTGTGGTGGTCTGGGGATGGTGGTGGTGTGTGGTGGTCTGGGATGGTGTGTGGTGGTCTGGGGATGGTGTGGGTGGTCTGGGGATGGTATGTGGTGGTCTGGGGATGGTGTGTGGTGGTCTGGGGATGGTGTGTGGTGGTTTGGGGATGGTGTGTGGTGGTCTGGGGATGGTGTGTGGTGGTCTGGGGATGGTGTGTGGTGGTGGTGGTGGTGGTCTGGGGATGTGTGTGGTGGTGGTGGTGTGTGGTGGTCTGGTGATGGTGGTGGTGTGTGGTCGTCTGGCTGGGGATGGTGTGTGGTGGTTGTGTGTGGTGGTTTGTGGTGGTCTTGGGATGGTGTGTGGTGGTCTGGGGATGGTGGTGATGTGTGGTGGTCTGGGGATGGTGTGTGGTGGTCTGGGGATGTGTGTGGTGGTGGTGGTGTGTGGTGGTCTGGGGATGGTGGTGGTGTTTGGTGGTCTGGGGATGGTGTGTGGTGGTCTGGGGATGGTGTGTGGTGGTGGTGGTGGTGGTCTGGGGATGTGTGTGGTGGTGGTGGTGTGTGGTGGTCTGGTGATGGTGGTGGTGTGTGGTGGTCTGGGGATGGTGGTGGTGGTCTGGGGATGGTGGTGGTGGTCTGGGGATGGTGTGTGGTGGTCTGGGGATGGTGTGTGGTGGTCTGGGGATGGTGTGTGGTGGTGGTGGTGGTGGTGTGTGGTGGTCTGGGGATGGTGTGTGGTGGTGGTGGTGTGTGGTGGTCTGGGGATGGTGGTGGTGTATGGTGGTCTCGGGATGGTGTGTGGTGGTCTGGGGATGGTGTGTGGTGGTCTGGGGATGGTATGTGGTGGTCTGGGGATGGTGTGTGGTGGTCTGGGGATGGTGTGTGGTGGTTTGGGGATGGTGTGTGGTGGTGGTGGTGGTGGTCTGGGGATGTGTGGTGGTGGTGGTGTGTGGTGGTCTGGTGATGGTGGTGGTGTGTGGTCGTCTGGCTGGGGATGGTGTGTGGTGGTGTGTGTGGTGGTTTGTGGTGGTCTTGGGATGGTGTGTGGTGGTCTGGGGATGGTGGTGATGTGTGGTGGTCTGGGGATGGTGTGTGGTGGTCTGGGGATGTGTGGTGGTGGTGGTGTGTGGTGGTCTGGGGGTGGTGGTGGTGTTTGGTGGTCTGGGGATGGTGTGTGGTGGTCTGGGGATGGTGTGTGGTGGTGGTGGTGGTGGTCTGGGGATGTGTGTGGTGGTGGTGGTGTGTGTGGTCTGGTGATGGTGGTGGTGTGTGGTGGTCTGGGGATGGTGGTGGTGGTCTGGGGATGGTGGTGGTGGTCTGGGGATGGTGTGTGGTGGTCTGGGGATGGTGTGTGGTGGTCTGGGGATGGGTGGTGGTGGTGGTGGTGGTGTGTGGTGGTCTGGGGATGGTGTGTGGTGGTGGTGGTGTGTGGTGGTCTGGGGATGGTGGTGATGTATGGTGGTCTCGGGATGGTGTGTGGTGGTCTGGGGATGGTGTGTGGTGGTCTGGGGATGGTATGTGGTGGTCTGGGGATGGTGTGTGGTGGTCTGGGGATGGTGTGTGGTGGTTTGGGGATGGTGTGTGGTGGTCTGGGGATGGTGTGTGGTGGTCTGGGGATGGTGTGTGTGGTCTGGGGATGGTGTGTGGTGGTGGTGGTGGTGGTCTGGGGATGTGTGTGGTGGTGGTGGTGTGTGGTGGTCTGGGGATGGTGGTGGTGTGTGGTCGTCTGGCTGGGGATGGTGTGTGGTGGTGTGTGTGGTGGTTTGTGGTTGTCTTGGGATGGTGTGTGGTGGTCTGGGGATGGTGGTGATGTGTGGTGGTCTGGGGAAGGTGTGTGGTGGTCTGGGGATGTGTGGTGGTGGTGGTGTGTGGTGGTCTGGGGATGGTGGTGGTGTTTGGTGGTCTGGGGATGGTGTGTGTGGTCTGGGGATGGTGTGTGGTGGTGGTGGTGGTGTTCTGGGGATGTGTGGTGGTGGTGGTGTGTGGTGGTCTGGTGATGGTGGTGGTGTGTGGTGGTCTGGGGATGGTGGTGGTGGTCTGGGGATGGTGGTGGTGGTCTGGGGATGGTGTGTGGTGGTCTGGGGATGGTGTGTGGTGGTCTGGGATGGTGTGTGGTTGTCTGGGGATGGTGTGTGGTGGTGGTGGTGTGTGGTGTTCTGGGGATGGTGTGTGGTGGTGGTGGTGTGTGGTGGTCTGGGGATGGTGGTGGTGTGTGTTGGTCTGGGGATGGTGTGTGGTGGTCTGGGGATGGTGTGTGGTGGTCTGGGGATGGTGTGTGGTGGTTTGGGGATGGTGTGTGGTGGTCTGGGGATGGTGTGTGGTGGTCTGGGGATGGTGTGTGGTGGTCTGGGGATGGTGTGTGGTGGTGGTGGTGGTGGTCTGGGGATGTGTGTGGTGATGGTGGTGTGTGGTGGTCTGGGGATGGTGGTGGTGTGTGGTGGTCTGGGGATGGTGGTGGTGGTCTGGGGATGGTGTGTGGTGGTCTGGGGATGGTGTGTGGTGGTGGGGATGGTGTGTGGTGGTCTGGGGATGGTGTGTGGTGGTGGGGATGGTGTGTGGTGGTCTGGGGATGGTGGTGGTGTGTGGTGGTCTGGGGATGGTGGTGGTGGTCTGGGGATGGTGTGTGGTGGTCTGGGGATGGTGTGTGGTGGTGGGGATGGTGTGTGGTGGTCTGGGGATGGTGTGTGGTGGTGGGGATGGTGTGTGGTGGTCTGGGGATGGTGTGTGGTGGTCTGGGGATGGTGTGTGGTGGTCTGGGGATGGTGTGTGGTGGTGGTGATGTGTGGTGGTAGGGATGGTGTTTGGTGGTGGGGGTGTGTGGTGGTTCTTGGATGGTGTGTGGTGGTCTGGGGATGGTGTGTGGTGGTCTGGGGGTGGTGTGTGGTGGTGGCGGTGGTCTGGCGGTGGTGTGTGGTGGTGGGGGTGTGTGGTGGTCTGGGGATGGTGTGTGGTGGTGGGGATGTGTGGTGGTAGGGATGGTGTGTGGTGGTGGGGGTGTGTGGTGGTTCTTGGATGGTGTGTGGTGGTCTGGGGATGGTGTGTGGTGGTCTGGGGGTGGTGTGTGGTGGTGGGGATGTGTGGTGGTCTGGGGTGGTGTGTGGTGGTGGGGATGTGTGGTGGTCTGGGGATGGTGTGTGGTGGTGGCGGTGGTCTGGCAATGGTGTGGTGGTGGTGGTGTGTGGTGGTGGGGATGTGTGGTGGTGGTGGTCTGGGGATGGTGTGTGGTGGTGTGTGGTGGTCTGGGGATGGTGTGTGGTGGTGGTGGTGTGTGGTGGTCTGGTGATGGTGGTGGTGTGTGGTCGTCTGGCTGGGGATGGTGTGGTGGTTGTGTGGTGGTTTTGTGGTGGTCTTGGGATGGTGTGTGGTGGTCTGGGGATGGTGGTGATGTGTGGTGGTCTGGGGATGGTGTGTGGTGGTCTGGGGATGTGTGTGGTGGTGTGTGGTGGTCTGGGGATGGTGGTGGTGTTTGGTGGTCTGGGGATGGTGTGTGGTGGTCTGGGGATGGTGTGTGGTGGTGGTGGTGGTGGTCTGGGGATGTGTGGGTGGTGGTGGTGTGGGTGGTCTGGTGATGGTGGTGGTGTGTGGTGGTCTGGGGATGGTGGTGGTGGTGGTCTGGGGATGGTGGTGGTGGTCTGGGGATGGTGTGTGGTGGTCTGGGGATGGTGTGTGGTGGTCTTGGGATGGTGTGGGTTGTCTGGGGATGGTGTGTGGTGGTGGTGGTGTGTGGTGTTCTGGGGATGGTGTGTGGTGGTGGTGGTGTGTGGTGGTCTGGGGATGGTGGTGGTGTGTGTTGGTCTGGGGATGGTGTGTGGTGGTCTGGGGATGGTGTGGTGGTCTGGGGATGGTGGTGGTCTGGGGATGGTGTGTGGTGGTCTGGGGATGGTGTGTGGTGGTCTGGGGATGGTGTGGTGGTCTGGGGATGGTGTGTGGTGGTCTGGGGATGGTGTGTGGTGGTGGTGGTGGTGGTCTGGGGATGGTGTGTGGTGGTCTGGGGATGGTGGTGGTGTGTGGTGGTCTGGGGATGGTGGTGGTGGTCTGGGGATGGTGTGTGGTGGTCTGGGGATGGTGTGTGGTGGTGGGGATGGTGTGTGGTGGTCTGGGGATGGTGTGTGGTGGTGGGGATGGTGTGTGGTGGTCTGGGGTGGTGGTGGTGTGTGGTCTGGGGATGGTGGTGGTGGTCTGGGGATGGTGTGTGGTGGTCTGGGGATGGTGTGTGGTGGTGGGGATGGTGTGTGGTGGTCTGGGGATGGTGTGTGGTGGTGGGGATGGTGTGTGGTGGTCTGGGGATGGTGTGTGGTGGTCTGGGGATGGTGTGTGGTGGTCTGGGGATGGTGTGTGGTGGTGGTGATGTGTGGTGGTAGGGATGGTGTTTGGTGGTGGGGGTGTGTGGTGGTTCTTGGATGGTGTGTGGTGGTCTGGGGATGGTGTGTGGTGGTCTGGGGGTGGTGTGTGGTGGTGGCGGTGGTCTGGCGGTGGTGTGTGGTGGTGGGGGTGTGTGGTGGTCTGGGGATGGTGTGTGGTGGTGGGGATGTGTGGTGGTAGGGATGGTGTGTGGTGGTGGGGGTGTGTGGTGGTTCTTGGATGGTGTGTGGTGGTCTGGGGATGGTGTGTGGTGGTCTGGGGGTGGTGTGTGGTGGTGGGGATGTGTGGTGGTCTGGGGGTGGTGTGTGGTGGTGGGGATGTGTGGTGGTCTGGGGATGGTGTGTGGTGGTGGCGGTGGTCTGGCAATGGTGTGTGGTGGTGGTGGTGTGTGGTGGTGGGGATGTGTGGTGGTGGTGGTCTGGGGATGGTGTGTGGTGGTGTGTGGTGGTCTGGGGATGGTGTGTGGTGGTGGTGGTGTGTGGTGGTCTGGTGATGGTGGTGGTGTGTGGTCTCTGGCTGGGGATGGTGTGTGGTGGTTGTGTGTGGTGGTTTGTGGTGGTCTTGGGATGGTGTGTGGTGGTCTGGGGATGGTGGTGATGTGTGGTGGTCTGGGGATGGTGTGTGGTGGTCTGGGGATGTGTGTGGTGGTGTGTGGTGGTCTGGGGATGGTGGTGGTGTTTGGTGGTCTGGGGATGGTGTGTGGTGGTCTGGGGATGGTGTGTGGTGGTGGTGGTGGTGGTCTGGGGATGGTGTGGTGGTGGTGGTGTGTGGTGGTCTGGTGATGGTGGTGGTGTGTGGTGGTCTGGGGATGGTGGTGGTGGTCTGGGGATGGTGGTGGTGGTCTGGGGATGGTGTGTGGTGGTCTGGGGATGGTGTGTGGTGGTCTGGGGATGGTGTGTGGTGGTGGTGGGGTGGTGTGTGGTGGTCTGGGGATGGTGTGTGGTGGTGGTGGTGTGTGGTGGTCTGGGGATGGTGGTGGTGGTGGTGGTCTGGGGATGGTGTGTGGTGGTCTGGGGGATGGTGTGTGGTGGTCTGGGGATGGTATGTGGTGGTCTGGGGATGGTGTGTGGTGGTCTGGGGATGGTGTGTGGTGGTTTGGGGATGGTGTGTGGTGGTCTGGGGATGGTGTGTGGTGGTGGGGGATGGTGTGTGGTGGTCTGGGGATGGTGTGTGGTGGTGGTGGTGGGTCTGGGGATGTGTGTGGTGGTGGTGGTGTGTGGTGGTCTGGGGATGGTGGTGGTGTGGTGGGCTGGGGATGGTGTGTGGTGGTCTGGTGGTGGTTTGTGGTGGTCTTGGGATGGTGTGTGGTGGTCTGGGGATGGTGGTGATGTGTGGTGGTCTGGGGATGGTGTGTGGTGGTCTGGGGATGTGTGTGGTGGTGGTGGTGTGTGGTGGTCTGGGGATGGTGGTGGTGTTTGGTGGTCTGGGGATGGTGTGTGGTGGTCTGGGGATGGTGTGTGGTGGTGGTGGTGGTGGTCTGGGGATGTGTGGTGGTGGTGGTGGTGTGTGGTGGTCTGGGATGGTGGTGGTGTGTGGTGGTCTGGGGATGGTGGTGGTGGTCTGGGGATGGTGGTGGTGGTCTGGGGATGGTGTGTGGTGGTCTGGGGATGGTGTGTGGTGGTCTGGGGATGGTGTGTGGTGGTCTGGGGATGGTGTGTGGTGGTGGTGGTGGTGTGGTGGTCTGGGGATGGTGTGTGGTGGTGGTGGTGTGTGGTGGTCTGGGGATGGTGGTGGTGTGTGGTGGTCTCGGGGATGGTGTGTGGTGGTCTGGGGATGGTGTGTGGTGGTCTGGGGATGGTGTGTGGTGGTCTGGGGATGGTGTGTGGTGGTCTGGGGATGGTGTGTGGTGGTCTGGGGATGGTGTGTGGTGGTTTGGGGATGGTGTGTGGTGGTCTGGGGATGGTGTGTGGTGGTCTGTGGATGGTGTGTGGTGGTCTGGGGATGGTGTGTGGTGGTCTGGGGATGGTGTGTGGTGGTGGTGGTGGTGGTCTGGGGATGTGTGGTGGTGGTGGTGGTGTGGTGGTGGTGGGGATGGTGGTGGTGTGTGGTGGTCTGGGGATGGTGGTGGTGTGTGGTGGTCTGGGGATGGTGTGTGGTGGTCTGGGGATGGTGTGTGGTGGTGGTGGTGGTCTGGGGATGGTGTGTGGTGGTCTGGGGATGGTGTGTGGTGGTGGGGATGGTGTGTGGTGGTCTGGGGATGGTGTGTGGTGGTGGGGATGGTGTGTGGTGGTCTGGGGATGGTGTGTGGTGGTCTGGGGATGGTGTGTGGTGGTCTGGGGATGGTGTGTGGTGGTGGTGATGTGTGGTGGTAGGGATGGTGTTTGGTGGTGGGGGTGTGTGGTGGTTCTTGGATGGTGTGTGGTGGTCTGGGGATGGTGTGTGGTGGTCTGGGGGTGGTGTGTGGTGGTGGCGGTGGTCTGGCGGTGGTGTGTGTGGTGGGGGTGGTGGTGGTGGTCTGGGGATGGTGTGTGGTGGTGGGGATGTGTGGTGGTAGGGATGGTGTGTGGTGGTGGGGGTGTGTGGTGGTTCTTGGATGGTGTGTGGTGGTCTGGGGATGGTGTGTGGTGGTCTGGGGGTGGTGTGTGGTGGTGGGGATGTGTGGTGGTCTGGGGATGGTGTGTGGTGGTGGGGATGTGTGGTGGTCTGGGGTGTGTGTGGTGGTGGTGTGTGGTGGTGGGGATGTGTGGTGGTGGTGGTCTGGGGATGGTGGTGGGGATGGTGGTGTGTGGTGGTCTGGGGATGGTGTGTGGTGGTGGTGGTGTGTGGTGGTGTGGGGGTGGTGTGTGGTGGGGATGGTGTGTGGTGGTGGTGGTGTGTGGTGGTGGTGGTGTGTGTGCTGGTGGTGGTGTGTGGTGGTCTGGCTGGGGATGGTGTGTGGTGTTGGTGTGTGGTGGTTTGTGGTGGTCTAGGGATGGTGTGTGGTGGTCTGGGGATGGTGGTGATGTGTGGTGGTCTGGGGATGGTGTGTGGTGGTCTGGGGATGTGTGTGGTGGTGGTGGTGTGTGGTGGTCTGGGGATGGTGGTGGTGTTTGGTGGTCTGGGGATGGTGTGTGGTGGTCTGGGGATGGTGTGGTGGTGGTGGTGGTGGTCTGGGGATGGTGTGTGGTGGTCTGGGGATGGTGTGTGGTGGTCTGGGGATGGTGTGTGGTGGTCTGGGGATGGTGTGTGGTGGTCTGGGGATGGTATGTGGTGGTCTGGGGATGGTGTGTGGTGGTGGGGATGGTGGTGGTGTGTGGTGTTCTGGGGATGGTGTGTGGTGGTCTGGGGATGGTATGTGGTGGTCTGGGGATGGTGTGTGGTGGTGGGGATGGTGGTGGTGTGTGGTGTTCTGGGGATGGTGTGTGGTGGTCTGTGGATGGTGTGTGGTGGTCTGGGGATGGTGTGTGGTGGTCTGGGGATGGTGTGTGGTGGTGGGGGGTGGTGGTGTGTGGTGTCTGGGGATGGTGTGTGGTGGTCTGGGGATGGTGTGTGGTGGTCTGGGGATGGTATGTGGTGGTCTGGGGATGGTGGTGTGTGGTGGTCTGGGGATGGTGTGTGATGGTGGGGATGATATGTGGTGGTCTGGGGATGGTGTGTGGTGGTCTGGGGATGGTGTGTGGTGGTCTGGTGGTGTGTGTGGTGGTGGTGGTGGTGTGTGGTGGTCTGGGGATAACCAAGACAGGTTTATAATATCACAGGTGGCCATTCCAACCACTCTACTCTCTCCTCTGGACTAGAACACCAGTGTGTGTGCGTGTGTGTGTGTGCATGCGCACGCGTGTGCATGTGTGTGTGTGTCAGTGTGTTTGTGTGTGTTCGCTTGTGTGTGTCTGTGTGTGTGTGTGTGTGTGTTTGTCAGTGGAGGATCGTCAGAGGTGAAAGGAGAGGACCGTTCTACTCAGTGACATTCAGAAAATGTTTTATCGTGAAACATTAAAACAATTACATAATTGTTTTAGATAAAACTATACTAAATATATTCACGTCACCAAACAACTGATTAAACAGACTGTTTTGCAGAATGTGCCACGGTCTTTCACCCTGATTACTCCCATTGGTCTCTCGACCTGTGTGCACCTACATCATCAGCTTTCATTCATAGGCCAGGTTGTAGTAACCTCATGATGGGTACAGGGAGCATTAGAGTATCATGTAGGAGCCTAAACCTATTAATGTTACATTGACCTGGGTGACTGGGTATAGGAATGACAGTAACCTAAACCTATTAATGTTACATTGACCTGGGTGAATATGAATGACAGTAACCTAAACCCTATCACTGTTACATTGAACTGGGTGACTGGGTATAGGAATGACAGTAACCTAAACCTATTAATGTTACATTGACCTGGGTGAATATGAATGACAGTAACCTAAACCCATCACTGTTACATTGAACTGGGTGACTGGGTATAGGAATGACAGTAACCTAAACCCATCACTGTTACATTGAACTGGGTGACTGGGTATAGGAATGACAGTAACCTAAACCCATCACTGTTACATTGAACTGGGTGACTGGGTATAGGAATGACAGTAACCTAAACCCTATCACTGTTACATTGAACTGGGTGACTGGGTATAGGAATTACAGTAACCTAAACCTATTAATGTTACATTGACCTGGGTGAATATGAATGACAGTAACCTAAACCCATCACTGTTACATTGAACTGGGTGACTGGGTATAGGAATTACAGTAACCTAAACCTATTAATGTTACATTGAACTGGGTGACTGGGTATAGGAATGACAGTAACCTAAACCTATTAATGTTACATTGAACTGGGTGACTGGGTATAGGAATGACAGTAACCTAAACCTATTAATGTTACATTGACCTGGGTGAATATGAATGACAGTAACCTAAACCCATCACTGTTACATTGAACTGGGTGACTGGGTATAGGAATGACAGTAACCTAAACCCTATCACTGTTACATTGAACTGGGTGACTGGGTATAGGAATTACAGTAACCTAAACCTATTAATGTTACATTGAACTGGGTGACTGGGTATAGGAATGACAGTAACCTAAACCTATTAATGTTACATTGAACTGGGTGACTGGGTATAGGAATGACAGTAACCTAAACCTATTAATGTTACATTGACCTGGGTGAATATGAATGACAGTAACCTAAACCCATCACAGTAACCTTATCACTGTTACATTGAACTGGGTTGAACTGGGTGACTGGGTATAGGAATGACAGTAACCTAAACCTATTAATGTTACATTGAACTGGGTGAATAGGAATGACAGTAACCTAAACCTATTAATGTTACATTGAACTGGGTGACTGGGTATAGGAATGACAGTAACCTAAACCTATTAATGTTACATTGAACTGGGTGACTGGGTATAGGAATTACAGTAACCTAAACCTATTAATGTTACATTGAACTGGGTGACTGGGTATAGGAATTACAGTAACCTAAACCTATTAATGTTACATTGAACTGGGTGACTGGGTATAGGAATGACAGTAACCTAAACCTATTAATGTTACATTGACCTGGGTGACTGGAAAAGGAATGACAGTCATCCAATATGCTGTAAATAGATATAAGGCTAACGTGTGTGTGTGTCCTGGTTTACAGTCCCAAGAACGAAAACACAACAACATCTATGCCACCCAACAGGACACCAACCACCCAGCAACCAACCAGCAAACAACCAACCACCCAGCAACCACCCAGAAACCAAACAACCAACAAACCACCCAGCAACCAAACAATCAACCACCCAGCAACCAACCAACCACCCAGCAACCAAACAACCACCCAGCAACCACCCAGCAACCGAACAACCAACCACCCAGCAACCAAACAACCAACCACCCAGCAACCAACCAGCAACCAACCAACCACCCAGCAACCAAACAACCACCCACCCAGCAACCACCCAGAAACCAAACAACCAACCACCCATTTCCCCAAATTGACAAGTAGTAGGACAGGCAGAACTACAGACAACCAGCACCTTCATTACTGCACTAATCTCCTGTCATTTGCAATGGGGGGGGGGTCACTTCCTGTAGAGGTTCAGCCATAGTGAACTATAGCCCAGACTGTTAGTAGGTCAGAATGTTATTGTGCTCCTCTACTCATCTCCATTACCCCCAGCAGTAATGCTGTCACCTTCTATATGTGTGAGGGGTTGTCTGTCCACCTGGTGTGGAGGTTTCGCTTTCAGAAAACATCATCTGAAAGATTGAGACACACACACACACGCACGCACACACACACACACACACACACACACACACACACACACACACACACACACACACACACACACACACACACACACACACACACACACACACACACACACACACACACACACACACACACACACACACACACACACACACACACACACACACACACACACACACACACTGACCTATATGAGATGACACACTGTTATCATACATGAGACCGGCCCGTCTGGGATCCCCTCTCTAAGCATCCCAAACAGAGACAGGCGTGAGGAACACCCACACAGGGTTGAGGCCTGACCTCCCTTCAGTCCCCATGGAGCAACAGGGACAGCAGGTGACGAAGCAGGCCTGGGGACACTCAGTCTGGGGGAAACTTAGCTAATGTAACGTTTGGCTTTGGCAGGTAGCGCTAGCTACGATTCAGCCCTGGGTGGGTGTCTGGACACTCCCCTGGTGGTCCCCAGCTTTGCTACATTTTATAGCTGAGTACAAATGGCTTGGGTAATCAGACTGTTTTAGATGCAGACAAATATCAGCACAGAAGGGGAGGGGGGGGACTGTTTTGATGTGACACCTCTGAGAGAGGGGATCCTGTTTGGTGTGACACAACTGAGCCTGATGGAGGGGTAGCCTGTGTGTGGCATTAACACGGTGGATGTTGTGACACATTCTTGTGATACCTTCCTTTGTTAAGGAAACATGGATGGTATATATCTATTTTATTTGATCTTGCTAGATGAAATGCCAACTTTTTCTTTTAAGGCAACGGTACAGGCTGAATGAACAGACTAGTGTTAGAGTTGATGTGGGATCTTAATTTGATCACTTTTTTGTTTTTGTTTGCTGAGAACTTTCCTGCGCTGCAGGAAATGCAGATGAGCTTTGTAATTGACATCAAAACACTGAAAACTCCCACTAACACACAGTTATATGCACAGTTTTGCACCACCACCACACACATCCCCAGACCACTTACTTTCGTCCAGCTAATAACCGACGATCAAGCAACCTTAAAAACGAAACGTTAAAATCCTGTTGCTGCAGGATAATTTTACTACGACTATACCGGTTAAATTAAGGGTCTGTGCTTAGATGTATCCTCCAGACTTAAGGGAATTGTTGATATGTTGTCCCAGAAATGATATGTTACATTTTCTAGACTAGTAACTAGCAGGTAGCCTAGTGGTTAGAGCGTTGGACTAGTAACCAGCAGGTCACCTAGTGGTTAGAGCGTTGGACTAGTAACCAGCAGGTCACCTAGTGGTTAGAGTGGAGTGGCGGCTGGTAGCCTAATGGTTAGAGTGGAGTGGCGGCAGGTAGCCTAGTGGTTAGAGCGTTGGACTAGTAACCAGCAGGTAGCCTAGTGGTTAGAGCGTTGGACTAGTAACCAGCAGGTAGCCTAGTGGTTAGAGCGTTGGGCCAGTAAACAGCCGGTAGCCTAGTGGTTAAAGTGTTGGGCCAGTAACCAGCTGGTAGCCTAGTGGTTAGAGCGTTGGGCCAGTAACCGAATCCCGAGCTGGCCCAGGGGCAGAGCTGACGTTCTGCCCCTGAACAAGGCAGTTCTGCCCCTGAACAAGGCAGTTCTGCCCCTGAACAAGGCAGTTCTGCCCCTGAACAAGGCAGTTCCGCCCCTGAACAAGGCACTGTTTCCCGATAAGCCGTCATTGTGAATAACAATTTGTTCTTAACCTACTTGCCTAGTTACATTCAGATCCTACAGCTGTACCTGTCTTTCTCACTAAAACAATCAGAACTAAAGCCTTTCAACTGAGATTTGAAAAACAGTAGACGCTGAAGGAGATTGTTTTTATGTGCTGGTTGTTTTATTCCTGTAACTGTTGTTTGTACAGACCACCCTGGGAACACTCCCACTGAGAGACAGCCATGTCATACTGTACTGAGCTCCTCATTAGGGCCCTTCCGGAGGTTAGTGTGAGGAATGCCCCCCTCTCAGAGTCCCTGTTACAGACCCAAACTAACTCACACAGTATTAGATAACATGTAACAGAACCTCTATAACAGTGTGAGATGCTGTCTGTCTACATGGCTTAACAGACGATCAGTAACTGCGAATTGTGTGTAAGATATTGTCTGTGTATAAGGAACTACTCCTGAGGTTCAGCAGGTATTATTCCTCTCCTCTGTGTGTAACACTAAAGCATGTTGTCTTTTGGTTGGTGATGGACCAGCTATTAGGCCAGGATAAGATATCATCAGGCACCTGATGGGTAGAGGTGTCACCTCCCTGTTATGTGTTGAGAGACGTTACCAGACACCTGATGGGTAGAGGTGTCACCTCCCTGTTATGTGTTGAGAGTCTAGAAGACGTTACCAGACACCTGATGGGTAGAGGTGTCACCTCCCTGTTATGTGTTGAGAGACGTTACCAGACACCTGATGGGTAGAGGTGTCACCTCCCTGTTATGTGTTGAGAGACGTTACCAGACACCTGATGGTTAGAGGTGTCACCTCCCTGTTATGTGTTGAGAGTCTAGAAGACGTTACCAGACACCTGGTGGTTAGAGGTGTCACCTCCCTGTTATGTGTTGAGAGTCTAGAAGACGTTACCAGGCATCTGATGGGTAGAGGTGTCATCTCCCTGTTATGTGAAGAGAGTCTAGAAGACGTTACCAGGCATCTGATGGGTAGAGGTGTCACCTCCCTGTTATGTGCTGAGAGACGTTACCAGGCATCTGATGGGTAGAGGTGTCATCTCCCTGTTATGTGAAGAGAGTCTAGAAGACGTTACCAGACACCTGATGGGTAGAGGTGTCACCTCCCTGTTATGTGTTGAGAGACGTTACCAGACACCTGATGGGTAGAGGTGTCACCTCCCTGTTATGTGTTGAGAGTCTGGAAGACGTTACCAGACACCTGATGGGTAGAGGTGTCACCTCCCTGTTATGTGTTGAGAGTCTGGAAGACGTTACCAGGCACCTGATGGGTAGAGGTGTCACCTCCCTGTTATGTGTTGAGAGACGTTACCAGACACCTGATGGGTAGAGCTGTCACCTCCCTGTTATGTGTTGAGAGACGTTACCAGGCACCTGATGGGTAGAGGTGTCACCTCCCTGTTATGTGTTGAGAGTCTGGAAGACGTTACCAGACACCTGATGGGTAGAGGTGTCTCCTCCCTGTTATGTGTTGAGAGACGTTACCAGACACCTGATGGGTAAGAGGTGTCACCTCCCTGTTATGTGTTGAGAGACGTTACCAGGCACCTGATGGGTAGAGGTGTCACCTCCCTGTTATGTGTTGAGAGTCTAGAAGACGTTACCAGACACCTGATGGGTAGAGGTGTCACCTCCCTGTTATGTGTTGAGAGTCTAGAAGACGTTACCAGACACCTGATGGGTAGAGGTGTCACCTCCCTGTTATGTGTTGAGAGTCTGGAAGACGTTACCAGACACCTGATGGGTAGAGGTGTCACCTCCCTGTTATGTGTTGAGAGACGTTACCAGACACCTGATGGGTAGAGGTGTCACCTCCCTGTTATGTGTTGAGAGACGTTACCAGACACCTGATGGGTAGAGGTGTCACCTCCCTGTTATGTGCTGAGAGTCTAGTTACCAGACACCTGATGGGTAGAGGTGTCACCTCCCTGTTATGTGTTGAGAGACGTTACCAGACACCTGATGGGTAGAGGTGTCACCTCCCTGTTATGTGTTGAGAGTCTGAAGACGTTACCAGGCACCTGATGGGTAGAGGTGTCACCTCCCTGTTATGTGTTGAGAGTCTAGAAGACGTTACCAGGCACCTGATGGGTAGAGGTGTCACCTCCCTGTTATGTGTTGAGAGTCTAGAAGACGTTACCAGGCACCTGATGGGTAGAGGTGTCACCTCCCTGTTATGTGTTGAGAGACGTTACCAGACACCTGATGGGTAGAGGTGTCACCTCCCTGTTATGTGTTGAGAGACGTTACCAGACACCTGATGGGTAGAGGTGTCACCTCCCTGTTATGTGTTGAGAGTCTAGGAGACGTTACCAGACACCTGATGGGTAGAGGTGTCACCTCCCTGTTATGTGTTGAGAGACGTTACCAGACACCTGATGGGTAGAGGTGTCACCTCCCTGTTATGTGTTGAGAGACGTTACCAGGCACCTGATGGGTAGAGGTGTCACCTCCCTGTTATGTGTTGAGAGACGTTACCAGACACCTGATGGGTAGAGGTGTCACCTCCCTGTTATGTGTTGAGAGTCTAGAAGACGTTACCAGACACCTGATGGGTAGAGGTGTCACCTCCCTGTTATGTGTTGAGAGACGTTACCAGACACCTGATGGGTAGAGGTGTCACCTCCCTGTTATGTGTTGAGAGTCTAGAAGACGTTACCAGACACCTGATGGGTAGAGGTGTCACCTCCCTGTTATGTGTTGAGAGTCTAGAAGACGTTACCAGACACCTGATGGGTAGAGGTGTCACCTCCCTGTTATGTGTTGAGAGACGTTACCAGGCACCTGATGGGTAGAGGTGTCACCTCCCTGTTATGTGTTGAGAGACGTTACCAGACACCTGATGGGTAGAGGTGTCACCTCCCTGTTATGTGTTGAGAGACGTTACCAGACACCTGATGGGTAGAGGTGTCACCTCCCTGTTATGTGTTGAGAGACGTTACCAGACACCTGATGGGTAGAGGTGTCACCTCCCTGTTATGTGTTGAGAGACGTTACCAGACACCTGATGGGTAGAGGTGTCACCTCCCTGTTATGTGTTGAGAGACGTTACCAGACACCTGATGGGTAGAGGTGTCACCTCCCTGTTATGTGTTGAGAGACGTTACCAGACACCTGATGGGTAGAGGTGTCACCTCCCTGTTATGTGTTGAGAGACGTTACCAGACACCTGATGGGTAGAGGTGTCACCTCCCTGTTATGTGTTGAGAGACGTTACCAGACACCTGATGGGTAGAGGTGTCACCTCCCTGTTATGTGTTGAGAGACGTTACCAGACACCTGATGGGTAGAGGTGTCACCTCCCTGTTATGTGTTGAGAGACGTTACCAGACACCTGATGGGTAGAGGTGTCACCTCCCTGTTATGTGTTGAGAGTCTAGAAGACGTTACCAGACACCTGATGGGTAGAGGTGTCACCTCCCTGTTATGTGTTGAGAGACGTTACCAGACACCTGATGGGTAGAGGTGTCACCTCCCTGTTATGTGTTGAGAGACGTTACCAGGCACCTGATGGGTAGAGGTGTCACCTCCCTGTTATGTGTTGAGAGTCTAGAAGACGTTACCAGACACCTGATGGGTAGAGGTGTCACCTCCCTGTTATGTGTTGAGAGACGTTACCAGGCACCTGATGGGTAGAGGTGTCACCTCCCTGTTATGTGTTGAGAGTCTGGAAGACGTTACCAGACACCTGATGGGTAGAGGTGTCACCTCCCTGTTATGTGTTGAGAGACGTTACCAGACACCTGATGGGTAGAGGTGTCACCTCCCCTGTTATGTGTTGAGAGACGTTACCAGACACCTGATGGGTAGAGGTGTCACCTCCCTGTTATGTGTTGAGAGACGTTACCAGGCACCTGATGGGTAGAGGTGTCACCTCCCTGTTATGTGTTGAGAGTCTGAAGACGTTACCAGACACCTGATGGGTAGAGGTGTCACCTCCCTGTTATGTGTTGAGAGACGTTACCAGGCACCTGATGGGTAGAGGCGTCACCTCCCTGTTATGTGTTGAGAGTCTGGAAGACGTTACCAGACACCTGATGGGTAGAGGTGTCACCTCCCTGTTATGTGTTGAGAGTCTAGAAGACGTTACCAGACACCTGATGGGTAGAGGTGTCACCTCCCCTGTTATGTGTTGAGAGACGTTACCAGACACCTGATGGGTAGAGGTGTCACCTCCCTGTTATGTGTTGAGAGTCTAGAAGACGTTACCAGGCACCTGATGGGTAGAGGTGTCACCTCCCTGTTATGTGTTGAGAGACGTTACCAGACACCTGATGGGTAGAGGTGTCACCTCCCTGTTATGTGTTGAGAGACGTTACCAGACACCTGATGGGTAGAGGTGTCACCTCCCTGTTATGTGTTGAGAGACGTTACCAGACACCTGATGGGTAGAGGTGTCACCTCCCTGTTATGTGTTGAGAGACGTTACCAGACACCTGATGGGTAAGAGGTGTCACCTCCCTGTTATGTGTTGAGAGACGTTACCAGACACCTGATGGGTAAGAGGTGTCACCTCCCTGTTATGTGTTGAGAGACGTTACCAGGCACCTGATGGGTAGAGGTGTCACCTCCCTGTTATGTGTTGAGAGTCTAGAAGACGTTACCAGACACCTGATGGGTAGAGGTGTCACCTCCCTGTTATGTGTTGAGAGACGTTACCAGACACCTGATGGGTAGAGGTGTCACCTCCCTGTTATGTGTTGAGAGACGTTACCAGACACCTGATGGGTAGAGGTGTCACCTCCCTGTTATGTGTTGAGAGACGTTACCAGACACCTGATGGGTAGAGGTGTCACCTCCCTGTTATGTGTTGAGAGACGTTACCAGGCACCTGATGGGTAGAGGTGTCACCTCCCTGTTATGTGTTGAGAGTCTAGAAGACGTTACCAGGCATCTGATGGGTAGAGGTGTCACCTCCCTGTTATGTGCTGAGAGACGTTACCAGGCATCTGATGGGTAGAGGTGTCATCTCCCTGTTATGTGAAGAGAGTCTAGAAGACGTTACCAGACACCTGATGGGTAGAGGTGTCACCTCCCTGTTATGTGTTGAGAGACGTTACCAGACACCTGATGGGTAGAGGTGTCACCTCCCTGTTATGTGTTGAGAGTCTGGAAGACGTTACCAGACACCTGATGGGTAGAGGTGTCACCTCCCTGTTATGTGTTGAGAGACGTTACAGACACCTGATGGGTAGAGGTGTCACCTCCCTGTTATGTTTTGAGAGACGTTACCAGGCACCTGATGGGTAGAGGTGTCACCTCCCTGTTATGTGCTGAGAGTCTAGAAGACGTTACCAGACACCTGATGGGTAGAGGTGTCACCTCCCTGTTATGTGTTGAGAGACGTTACCAGGCACCTGATGGGTAGAGGTGTCACCTCCCTGTTATGTGTTGAGAGTCTGGAAGACGTTACCAGACACCTGATGGGTAGAGGTGTCACCTCCCTGTTATGTGTTGAGAGACGTGACACCTGATGGGTAGAGGTGTCACCTCCCCTGTTATGTGTTGAGAGACGTTACCAGACACCTGATGGGTAGAGGTGTCACCTCCCTGTTATGTGTTGAGAGACGTTACCAGGCACCTGATGGGTAGAGGTGTCACCTCCCTGTTATGTGTTGAGAGTCTGGAAGACGTTACCAGACACCTGATGGGTAGAGGTGTCACCTCCCTGTTATGTGTTGAGAGACGTTACCAGGCACCTGATGGGTAGAGGTGTCACCTCCCTGTTATGTGTTGAGAGTCTGGAAGACGTTACCAGACACCTGATGGGTAGAGGTGTCACCTCCCTGTTATGTGTTGAGAGACGTTACCAGACACCTGATGGGTAGAGGTGTCACCTCCCTGTTATGTGTTGAGAGTCTAGAAGACGTTACCAGGCACCTGATGGGTAGAGGTGTCACCTCCCTGTTATGTGTTGAGAGACGTTACCAGACACCTGATGGGTAAAGGTGTCACCTCCCTGTTATGTGTTGAGAGACGTTACCAGACACCTGATGGGTAGAGGTGTCACCTCCCTGTTATGTGTTGAGAGACGTTACCAGACACCTGATGGGTAGAGGTGTCACCTCCCTGTTATGTGTTGAGAGACGTTACCAGACACCTGATGGGTAGAGGTGTCACCTCCCTGTTATGTGTTGAGAGACGTTACCAGACACCTGATGGGTAGAGGTGTCACCTCCCTGTTATGTGTTGAGAGACGTTACCAGACACCTGATGGGTAGAGGTGTCACCTCCCTGTTATGTGTTGAGAGACGTTACCAGACACCTGATGGGTAGAGGTGTCACCTCCCTGTTATGTGTTGAGAGACGTTACCAGACACCTGATGGGTAGAGGTGTCACCTCCCTGTTATGTGTTGAGAGACGTTACCAGGCACCTGATGGGTAGAGGTGTCACCTCCCCTGTTATGTGCTGAGAGTCTAGAAGACGTTACCAGACACCTGATGGGTAGAGGTGTCACCTCCCTGTTATGTGTTGAGAGACGTTACCAGACACCTGATGGGTAGAGGTGTCACCTCCCTGTTATGTGTTGAGAGACGTTACCAGGCACCTGATGGGTAGAGGTGTCACCTCCCTGTTATGTGCTGAGAGTCTAGAAGACGTTACCAGACACCTGATGGGTAGAGGTGTCACCTCCCTGTTATGTGTTGAGAGACGTTACCAGACACCTGATGGGTAGAGGTGTCACCTCCTGTTATGTTTTGAGAGACGTTACCAGGCACCTGATGGGTAGAGGTGTCACCTCCCTGTTATGTGCTGAGAGTCTAGAAGACGTTACCAGACACCTGATGGGTAGAGGTGTCACCTCCTGTTATGTGTTGAGAGACGTTACCAGGCACCTGATGGGTAGAGGTGTCACCTCCCTGTTATGTGTTGAGAGTCTGGAAGACGTTACCAGACACCTGATGGGTAGAGGTGTCACCTCCTGTTATGTGTTGAGAGACGTTACCAGACACCTGATGGGTAGAGGTGTCACCTCCCTGTTATGTGTTGAGAGACGTTACCAGACACCTGATGGGTAGAGGTGTCACCTCCCTGTTATGTGTTGAGAGACGTTACCAGGCACCTGATGGGTAGAGGTGTCACCTCCCTGTTATGTGTTGAGAGTCTGGAAGACGTTACCAGACACCTGATGGGTAGAGGTGTCACCTCCCTGTTATGTGTTGAGAGACGTTACCAGGCACCTGATGGGTAGAGGTGTCACCTCCCTGTTATGTGTTGAGAGTCTGGAAGACGTTACCAGACACCTGATGGGTAGAGGTGTCACCTCCCTGTTATGTGTTGAGAGTCTAGAAGACGTTACCAGACACCTGATGGGTAGAGGTGTCACCTCCCTGTTATGTGTTGAGAGACGTTACCAGACACCTGATGGGTAGAGGTGTCACCTCCCTGTTATGTGTTGAGAGTCTAGAAGACGTTACCAGACACCTGATGGGTAGAGGTGTCACCTCCTGTTATGTGTTGAGAGACGTTACCAGACACCTGATGGGTAGAGGTGTCACCTCCCTGTTATGTGTTGAGAGACGTTACCAGGCACCTGATGGGTAGAGGTGTCACCTCCTGTTATGTGTTGAGAGACGTTACCAGACACCTGATGGGTAGAGGTCACCTCCTGTTATGTGTTGAGAGACGTTACCAGGCACCTGATGGGTAGAGGTGTCACCTCCCTGTTATGTGTTGAGAGACGTTACCAGACACCTGATGGGTAGAGGTGTCACCTCCCTGTTATGTGTTGAGAGTCTAGAAGACGTTACCAGGCACCTGATGGGTAGAGGTGTCACCTCCCCTGTTATGTGTTGAGAGTCTGGAAGACGTTACCAGGCACCTGATGGGTAGAGGTGTCACCTCCCTGTTATGTGTTGAGAGACGTTACCAGACACCTGATGGGTAGAGGTGTCACCTCCCTGTTATGTGTTGAGAGACGTTACCAGACACCTGATGGGTAGAGGTGTCACCTCCCTGTTATGTGTTGAGAGACGTTACCAGGCACCTGATGGGTAGAGGTGTCACCTCCCTGTTATGTGTTGAGAGTCTAGAAGACGTTACCAGGCACCTGATGGGTAGAGGTGTCACCTCCCTGTTATGTGTTGAGAGTCTGGAAGACGTTACCAGACACCTGATGGGTAGAGGTGTC
>NW_024609386.1:67500-158071 GCF_018296145.1 Oncorhynchus tshawytscha | reverse complement strand
CTCTGATCCTAAAACCTAGAGACCTGGAGCTGTCACAGTGACAGACCAGCTCTGATCCTAAAACCTAGAGACCTGGAGCTGTCACAGTGACAGACCAGCTCTGATCCTAAAACCTAGAGACCTGGAGCTGTCACAGTGACAGACCAGCTCTGATCCTAAAACCTAGAGACCTGGAGCTGTCACAGTGACAGACCAGCTCTGATCCTAAAACCTAGAGACCTGGAGCTGTCACAGTGACAGACCAGCTCTGATCCTAAAACCTAGAGACCTGGAGCTGTCACAGTGACAGCTCTGACCAAAACCTAGCCTGGAGCTGTCACAGTGACAGACCAGCTCTGAAAACCTAGAGACCTGGAGCTGTCACAGTGACAGACCAGCTCTGATCCTAAAACCTAGAGACCTGGAGCTGTCACAGTGACCCACCAGCTCTGATCCTAAAACCTAGAGACCTGGAGCTGTCACAGTGACAGCTGATCCTAAAACCTAGAGACCTGGAGCTGCTCTGATCCTAAAACCTAGAGACCTGGAGCTGTCACAGTGACAGACCAGCTCTGATCCTAAAACCTAGAGACCTGGAGCTGTCACAGTGACAGACCAGCTCTGATCCTAAAACCTAGAGACCTGGAGCTGTCACAGTGACAGACCAGCTCTGATGACCTAAAACCTAGAGACCTGGAGCTGTCACAGTGACTGTCACAGACCAGCTCTGATCCTAAAACCTAGAGACCTGGAGCTGTCACAGTGACAGACCAGCTCTGATCCTAAAACCTAGAGACCTGGAGCTGTCACAGTGACCCACCAGCTCTGATCCTAAAACCTAGAGACCTGGAGCTGTCACAGTGACAGACCAGCTCTGATCCTAAAACCTAGAGACCTGGAGACCTGGAGCTGTCACAGTGACCCACCAGCTCTGATCCTAAAACCTAGAGACCTGGAGCTGTCACAGTGACCCACCAGCTCTGATCCTAAAACCTAGAGACCTGGAGCTGTCACAGTGACAGACCAGCTCTGATCCTAAAACCTAGAGACCTGGAGCTGTCACAGTGACAGACCAGCTCTGATCCTAAAACCTAGAGACCTGGAGCTGTCACAGTGACAGACCAGCTGACCTAGAAACCTAGAGCCTGGAGCTGTCACAGTGACAGACCAGCTCTGATCTAAAACCTAGAGACCTGGAGCTGTCACAGTGACAGACCAGCTCTGATCCTAAAACCTAGAGACCTGGAGCTGTCACAGTGACAGACCAGCTCTGATCCTAAAACCTAGAGACCTGGAGCTGTCACAGTGACAGACCAGCTCTGATCCTAAAACCTAGAGACCTGGAGCTGTCACAGTGACAGACCAGCTCTGATCCTAAAACCTAGAGACCTGGAGCTGTCACAGTGACAGACCAGCTTTGATCCTAAAACCTAGAGACCTGGAGCTGTCACAGTGACCCACCAGCTCTGATCCTAAAACCTAGAGACCTGGAGCTGTCACAGTGACCGACCAGCTCTGATCCTAAAACCTAGAGACCTGGAGCTGTCACAGTGACCCACCAGCTCTGATCCTAAAGCCTAGAGACCTGGAGCTGTCACAGGTCACAGGTCACAGGTGAGGTCAGGCTAAACAGAGGAAGTCTCAAGCGTCCAGGCATTAGGTTTGGGATTATGACAATGCAAAACTCTACAGGGTAACTATACACATGGAAAGTCCTGACACACAGCAAGCTGGTTAACCAGACTAGGAAATTCCTGAATGACTAGTCACATAATGATACCATTATCATTTCACAATGAGTTCTAGGAATACTGTGTTACAATATTGCCTAAATATTACCAATTCCAAAAATAACTGCATTTTTCAACTCTTGACTTGAAGTATCTTTATTTAACTAGGCAAGTCAGTTAAGAACACATTCTTATCTTCAATAACAGCCTAGGAACAGTGGATTAACTGCCTTGTTCAGGAGTAGAACTACAGATTTGGAACTTGTCAGCTCAGGGATTTGATCTTGCATCCTGTGGGTTACTTGTCCACCGTTCTAACCACTAGGCTACCTGCTGCCCCGGCAGAATCATTTTAAATATTTGCACTGCATATAAACAACGCATGTCTTGGAACGTTGCACGAATCAATCAGTCATATCTAACAAAATCACCCCACTTTCTCCACAGACAATCTTTCATTGGCAGCTAACAGAGACAATTCATTGGAGGCCGTGAGCAGGGATTAACCTAGACTTTGTACTTCAACCCGTCTCTCCTCTTCCTGAGTCTGATGAGGTGTTGTGTGGCTGGACAGAGTCATGACCAGTACCTGTGGCCTGTTATAGCTTGCTCTCCTGCGTCACCAGAGCCCGTGGTCTGATTTAGGCCGATTAAAGCATTTAACTGTCAACGTCAGCACGGCGTCTGGAGAGGGAGTCACTCCACTCTGCTCCTGGAGAGACTAGGTGCTAGTGTAGGGGGACTGGGCCTCTGTCACCTCCCTCCCCACACTGTGTGTGTGTGTGTGTGTGTGTGTGTGTGTGTGTGTGTGTGTGTGTGTGTGTGTGTGTGTGTGTGTGTGTGTGTGTGTGTGTGGGGGGGGTGTGTGGAGGGGGTGATGGGGGAACAAGTGGCCCAGAGTGTTTTCCAATAAAGGCCTTTATAGCTCTACTCAGAGAGAACAGGGTGTCAACAGAGAAAGGACACTACAAACACACACACACACAAACACAAGGACACACACTAGAACAGGTTTTCTGCCACCTAAAACATTCATACATGGTGATGTCCTGTGTTGTTCTACATGGTGATGTGCTGTGTTGTTCCCCTCTACATGGTGATGTGCACATGGTGATGTGCTGTGTTGTTCCCCTCTGTGCGTGGTGATGTCCTGTGTTGTTCCCCTCTACATGGTGATGTCTGTGTTGTTCCCCTGTGGTGATGTCCTGTGTTGTTCCCCTCTACATGGTGATGTCCTGTGTTGTTCTCCTCTACATGGTGATGGCCTGTGTTGTTCTCCTCTACATGGTGA
This sequence comes from Oncorhynchus tshawytscha, assembly GCF_018296145.1. NCBI lineage: Eukaryota > Metazoa > Chordata > Actinopteri > Salmoniformes > Salmonidae > Oncorhynchus > Oncorhynchus tshawytscha. The sequence continues at coordinate 155,071 of NW_024609386.1, read as the reverse complement.
TGTCCTGTGTTGTTCTCCTCTACATGGTGATGTCCTGTGTTGTTCTCCTCCAAATGGTGATGTCTGTGGCTTACAGTTTTTTCCAACTGCTTACACACAAAATCGTTTCATGTCACACGATTTTTGAAACCTCTCACTCAAAGTGCAAAACTACACACCAAATGTGAAAAACCATAAGCTATTTCTCAGACTTTGACTCAGTTGTCAATTGCATAAAATGCTTTTTTCAAAATACTACACACAATTCTCAACCTAAAACACAAAAATCTAACAGGAAGTGACTTGCTTTCCTTTTCCAAACACAACCAATCAAAATGCTACACTTATTCACCAGGTCACACACACACTCCTCAGATGTGCAAACACTAATAGCTTAACTGATCACTAACCAAATCACTGCTTTACTGTAGTATAGGCCTATAAATAGGTCAAAGGTCAGATGACCTGTTTTGAACAATGGATGCCAACAATGGACAGAGAGCAAGAGGAGTAGGAGGGAGAGGAAGAGGACGAGGGCAAAGAAGAGAAGGAAGGAGAGGCATCTCTAATGAGATTAGGGCAAAATTTGTTGATCATGTGATCAACCACGGTTTGACCATGAGAGAGGCTGGACTGAGAGTCCAGCCCAATTTGAGTCGATTTACAGTGGCGTCCATAATTCGAACCTTCAGAAATGAGAACAGGTATGCAACTATCTAATGGCTATTTTAGCATTGCAGTAATGTACTGTAAAACACGTATGACTTCATAGTATTGCATAAACATTTGTAACTCTAAGCCATCCATTTACTGCACTGCATTGAATGAATGAGGTTGGTTATCATGCTGTACTAAATTTTTTGTACATTGTTTACAGTTCCTATGCTGAACACATACTGTGTTTGAATTCTGTACAGAGTGGAAAGGCAAAGACATCATGGAGGACGAGGACGCTTGTTTACAGATGTACAAGAGACTGCAATTATAAATATGGTCTATGTGGGGACATAGAGGTTGCCTCTGTCCAAGGTTGGATACGCCATGCTAGGAGATTCTTCCCTCGATGTTTGGCAAGAGAAAACCTATCTTGTGATGTGAACAAAGTATTGTGGCCAGACCCAGGCCGGAGAAGAGATGAAGCGTAGCTTAGCACTCAATTCATTTCAAAGGCCTTAATTGGCATGGGATACATATGTTTACATTGCCAAAGCAAGTGAAATAGATAATAAACAAAAGAGAGAAAAAAACAATAGAAAATTTGGCCATGTCCTGGGGCTCTGTGGGGTTTGTTTGTGTTTGTGAACAGAGCCAGGACCAGCTTGCTTAGGGGACTCCTCTCTCTCTCTCTCTCTCTCTATCACTCTCTCTCTGTCTCTCTTTCTTTCTTCACTCTCTCTCTCTCTCTCTCTGTGACAAACAGAAATTATGATGAAACCCAGCAGGAAGCCAGGCCCAGTATGTAAGGAGGAACACTAAGTGTTGCAACACCAACAATGGACAAACATAACATGTCTCCTCTACCCTCATATGATCCCACTTCTAAATGTGTTGTTCTTAACTGATGATCCATGCATGGGAGGATGGCAGGAGGAGCCATGGGAGGATGGCAGGAGGAGCCATGGGAGGATGGCAGGAGGAGCCATGGGAGGATGGCAGGAGGAGCCATGGGAGGATGGTAGGAGGAGCCATGGGAGGATGGCAGGAGGAGCCATGGGAGGATGGCAGGAGGAGCCATGGGAGGATGGCAGGAGGAGCCATGGGAGGATGGCAGGAGGAGCCATGGGAGGATGGTAGGAGGAGCCATGGGAGGATGGTAGGAGGAGCCATGGGAGGATGGCAGGAGGAGCCATGGGAGGATGGTAGGAGGAGCCATGGGAGGATGGTAGGAGGAGCCATGGGAGGATGCCATGAGGAGCCATGGGAGGATGGTAGTAGGAGCCATGGGAGGATGGCAGGAGGAGCCATGGGAGGATGGCAGGAGGAGCCATGGGAGGATGGCAGGAGGAGCCATGGGAGGATGGCAGGAGGAGCCATGGGAGGATGGCAGGAGAAGCCATGGGAGGAGGAACTTTTCCTGAGTTCAAAGAGTCCTGTTATCTCAGACATATAAGGTTTTCTTATGTCAAACACATTGATTAGTAAGACAGAGAGAGTGTATCTCACAGCGATGTTACATCATCTCAAGATTCAAGATCAATATGAATCACCAACACTGATCACCAACACTGGACAATTGAGGAGTGGAAAAACACTGCCTGGTGTTTCGAATCCCGGATTATGTTGTGTCTGACACACGGTAGGTCCCTTGATACCAATTGAGCAATGTTTAATGCCACAAAGAATTCAGGCTGTTCTGGAGGCAAAGGGAGGGGGGTATATCAGCTTACTTGTACGTGTGTTATGCGTACATGTGTCTCCCATGACCAGTTTGATTAAGCATTTCTACATTTTAATGTGTCTATTTATCTTTATGTCCACGGTTTGAACATAGTTTTATCATACTACCCACGGATGTTACAGTTTGAACATAGTTTTATCATACTACCCACGGATGTTACAGTGTGAACAGAGTTTCATCATGCTACCCAGGGATGTTACAGTTTGAACATAGTTTTATCATACTACCCACGGATGTTACAGTTTGAACAGAGTTTTATCATACTACCCACGGATGTTACAGTTTGAACAGAGTTTTATCATACTACCCACGGATGTTACAGTGTGAACAGAGTTCCATCATGCTACCCAGGGATGTTACAGTGTGAACAGAGTTTCATCATGCTACCCAGGGATGTTACAGAATGAACAGAGTTTCATCATGCTACCCAGGGATGTTACAGTTTGAACAGAGTTTCATCATGCTACCCAGGGATGTTATAGAATGAACAGAGTTTCATCATGCTACCCAGGGATGTTACAGTTTGAACAGAGTTTCATCATGCTACCCAGGGATGTTACAGAATGAACAGAGTTTCATCATGCTACCCAGGGATGTTACAGAATGAACAGAGTTTCATCATGCTACCCAGGGATGTTACAGTGTGAACAGAGTTTCATCATGCTACCCAGGGATGTTACATAATGAACAGAGTTTCATCATGCTACCCAGGGATGTTATAGAATGAAGAGTTTCATCATGCTACCCAGGGATGTTACAGAATGAACAGAGTTTCATCATGCTACCCAGGGATGTTACAGTTTGAACAGAGTTTCATCATGCTACCCAGGGATGTTATAGAATGAACAGAGTTTCATCATGCTACCCAGGGATGTTACAGTGTGAACAGAGTTTCATCATGCTACCCAGGGATGTTACAGTTTGAACAGAGTTTCATCATGCTACCCAGGGATGTTACAGAATGAACAGAGTTTCATCATGCTACCCAGGGATGTTACAGAATGAACAGAGTTTCATCATGCTACCCAGGGATGTTATAGAATGAAGAGTTTCATCATGCTACCCAGGGATGTTACAGTTTGAACAGAGTTTCATCATGCTACCCAGGGATGTTACAGTGTGAACAGAGTTTCATCATGCTACCCAGGGATGTTACAGAATGAACAGAGTTTCATCATGCTACCCAGGGATGTTACAGAATGAACAGAGTTTCATCATGCTACCCAGGGATGTTACAGTTTGAACAGAGTTTCATCATGCTACCCAGGGATGTTACAGTTTGAACAGAGTTCCATCATGCTACCCAGGGATGTTACAGTGTGAACAGAGTTTCATCATGCTACCCAGGGATGTTACAGTTTGAACAGAGTTTCATCATGCTACCCAGGGATGTTACAGAATGAACAGAGTTTCATCATGCTACCCAGGGATGTTACAGTTTGAACAGAGTTTCATCATGCTACCCAGGGATGTTACAGAATGAACAGAGTTTCATCATGCTACCCAGGGATGTTACAGAATGAACAGAGTTTTATCATGCTACCCAGGGATGTTACAGAATGAACAGAGTTTCATCATGCTACCCAGGGATGTTACAGAATGAACAGAGTTTCATCATGCTACCCAGGGATGTTACAGAATGAACAGAGTTTCATCATGCTACCCAGGGATGTTACAGTGTGAACAGAGTTCCATCATGCTACCCAGGGATGTTATAGAATGAACAGAGTTTCATCATGCTACCCAGGGATGTTACAGAATGAAGAGTTTCATCATGCTACCCAGGGATGTTACAGTGTGAACAGAGTTTCATCATGCTACCCAGGGATGTTACAGTGTGAACAGAGTTTCATCATGCTACCCAGGGATGTTACAGTGTGAACAGAGTTTCATCATGCTACCCAGGGATGTTACAGTTTGAACAGAGTTTCATCATGCTACCCAGGGATGTTACAGTGTGAACAGAGTTTCATCATTCTACCCAGGGATGTTACAGAATGAACAGAGTTCCATCATGCTACCCAGGGATGTTACAGTGTGAACAGAGTTTCATCATGCTACCCAGGGATGTTACAGAATGAACAGAGTTCCATCATGCTACCCAGGGATGTTATAGAATGAACAGAGTTTCATCATGCTACCCAGGGATGTTATAGAATGAACAGAGTTTCATCATGCTACCCAGGGATGTTACAGAATGAACAGAGTTTCATCATGCTACCCAGGGATGTTACAGTTTGAACAGAGTTTCATCATGCTACCCAGGGATGTTATAGAATGAACAGAGTTTCATCATGCTACCCAGGGATGTTACAGTTTGAACAGAGTTTCATCATGCTACCCAGGGATGTTACAGAATGAACAGAGTTTCATCATGCTACCCAGGGATGTTACAGAATGAACAGAGTTTCATCATGCTACCCAGGGATGTTACAGTGTGAACAGAGTTTCATCATGCTACCCAGGGTTGTTACAGTTTGAACAGAGTTTCATCATGCTACCCAGGGATGTTACAGAATGAACAGAGTTTCATCATGCTACCCAGGGATGTTACAGAATGAACAGAGTTTCATCATGCTACCCAGGGATGTTATAGAATGAAGAGTTTCATCATGCTACCCAGGGATGTTACAGTTTGAACAGAGTTTCATCATGCTACCCAGGGATGTTACAGTGTGAACAGAGTTTCATCATGCTACCCAGGGATGTTACAGAATGAACAGAGTTTCATCATGCTACCCAGGGATGTTACAGAATGAACAGAGTTTCATCATGCTACCCAGGGATGTTACAGTGTGAACAGAGTTCCATCATGCTACCCAGGGATGTTATAGAATGAACAGAGTTTCATCATGCTACCCAGGGATGTTACAGAATGAAGAGTTTCATCATGCTACCCAGGGATGTTACAGTGTGAACAGAGTTTCATCATGCTACCCAGGGATGTTACAGTGTGAACAAAGTTTCATCATGCTACCCAGGGATGTTACAGTGTGAACAGAGTTTCATCATGCTACCCAGGGATGTTACAGTTTGAACAGAGTTTCATCATGCTACCCAGGGATGTTACAGTGTGAACAGAGTTTCATCATGCTACCCAGGGATGTTACAGAATGAACAGAGTTCCATCATGCTACCCAGGGATGTTACAGTGTGAACAGAGTTTCATCATGCTACCCAGGGATGTTACAGAATGAACAGAGTTCCATCATGCTACCCAGGGATGTTATAGAATGAACTGAGTTTCATCATGCTACCCAGGGATGTTATAGAATGAACAGAGTTTCATCATGCTACCCAGGGATGTTACAGAATGAACAGAGTTTCATCATGCTACCCAGGGATGTTACAGAATGAACAGAGTTTTATCATGCTACCCAGGGATGTTACAGAATGAACAGAGTTTCATCATGCTACCCAGGGATGTTACAGAATGAACAGAGTTTCATCATGCTACCCAGGGATGTTACAGAATGAACAGAGTTTCATCATGCTACCCAGGGATGTTACAGTGTGAACAGAGTTCCATCATGCTACCCAGGGATGTTATAGAATGAACAGAGTTTCATCATGCTACCCAGGGATGTTACAGAATGAAGAGTTTCATCATGCTACCCAGGGATGTTACAGTGTGAACAGAGTTTCATCATGCTACCCAGGGATGTTACAGTGTGAACAGAGTTTCATCATGCTACCCAGGGATGTTACAGTGTGAACAGAGTTTCATCATGCTACCCAGGGATGTTACAGTTTGAACAGAGTTTCATCATGCTACCCAGGGATGTTACAGTTTGAACAGAGTTTCATCATGCTACCCAGGGATGTTACAGAATGAACAGAGTTTCATCATGCTACCCAGGGATGTTACAGAATGAACAGAGTTTCATCATGCTACCCAGGGATGTTACAGTTTGAACAGAGTTTCATCATGCTACCCAGGGATGTTACAGTGTGAACAGAGTTTCATCATGCTACCCAGGGATGTTACAGAATGAACAGAGTTTCATCATGCTACCCAGGGATGTTACAGAATGAACAGAGTTTCATCATGCTACCCAGGGATGTTACAGTTTGAACAGAGTTTCATCATGCTACCCAGGGATGTTACAGTTTGAACAGAGTTCCATCATGCTACCCAGGGATGTTACAGTGTGAACAGAGTTTCATCATGCTACCCAGGGATGTTACAGTTTGAACAGAGTTTCATCATGCTACCCAGGGATGTTACAGAATGAACAGAGTTTCATCATGCTACCCAGGGATGTTACAGTTTGAACAGAGTTTCATCATGCTACCCAGGGATGTTACAGAATGAACAGAGTTTCATCATGCTACCCAGGGATGTTACAGAATGAACAGAGTTTTATCATGCTACCCAGGGATGTTACAGAATGAACAGAGTTTCATCATGCTACCCAGGGATGTTACAGAATGAACAGAGTTTCATCATGCTACCCAGGGATGTTACAGAATGAACAGAGTTTCATCATGCTACCCAGGGATGTTACAGTGTGAACAGAGTTTCATCATGCTACCCAGGGATGTTACAGAATGAACAGAGTTTCATCATGCTACCCAGGGATGTTACAGTTTGAACAGAGTTTCATCATGCTACCCAGGGATGTTACAGTTTGAACAGAGTTCCATCATGCTACCCAGGGATGTTACAGTGTGAACAGAGTTTCATCATGCTACCCAGGGATGTTACAGTTTGAACAGAGTTTCATCATGCTACCCAGGGATGTTACAGAATGAACAGAGTTTCATCATGCTACCCAGGGATGTTACAGTTTGAACAGAGTTTCATCATGCTACCCAGGGATGTTACAGAATGAACAGAGTTTCATCATGCTACCCAGGGATGTTACAGAATGAACAGAGTTTTATCATGCTACCCAGGGATGTTACAGAATGAACAGAGTTTCATCATGCTACCCAGGGATGTTACAGAATGAACAGAGTTTCATCATGCTACCCAGGGATGTTACAGAATGAACAGAGTTTCATCATGCTACCCAGGGATGTTACAGTGTGAACAGAGTTCCATCATGCTACCCAGGGATGTTATAGAATGAACAGAGTTTCATCATGCTACCCAGGGATGTTACAGAATGAAGAGTTTCATCATGCTACCCAGGGATGTTACAGTGTGAACAGAGTTTCATCATGCTACCCAGGGATGTTACAGTGTGAACAGAGTTTCATCATGCTACCCAGGGATGTTACAGTGTGAACAGAGTTTCATCATGCTACCCAGGGATGTTACAGTTTGAACAGAGTTTCATCATGCTACCCAGGGATGTTACAGTGTGAACAGAGTTTCATCATTCTACCCAGGGATGTTACAGAATGAACAGAGTTCCATCATGCTACCCAGGGATGTTACAGTGTGAACAGAGTTTCATCATGCTACCCAGGGATGTTACAGAATGAACAGAGTTCCATCATGCTACCCAGGGATGTTATAGAATGAACAGAGTTTCATCATGCTACCCAGGGATGTTATAGAATGAACAGAGTTTCATCATGCTACCCAGGGATGTTACAGAATGAACAGAGTTTCATCATGCTACCCAGGGATGTTACAGTTTGAACAGAGTTTCATCATGCTACCCAGGGATGTTATAGAATGAACAGAGTTTCATCATGCTACCCAGGGATGTTACAGTTTGAACAGAGTTTCATCATGCTACCCAGGGATGTTACAGAATGAACAGAGTTTCATCATGCTACCCAGGGATGTTACAGAATGAACAGAGTTCCATCATGCTACCCAGGGATGTTACAGAATGAACAGAGTTTCATCATGCTACCCAGGGATGTTATAGAATGAAGAGTTCCATCATGCTACCCAGGGATGTTACAGTTTGAACAGAGTTTCATCATGCTACCCTGGGATGTTACAGTTTGAACAGAGTTTCAACATGCTACTCAGGGATGTCACAGAGGATGTAAATATGACCAGGTGACAACCTCCCTAAACCACTAGGGACCATCCCTAGGTGGAGGTGCCTGGTAACAGGGCTTTCTGAGGTAACAGTCCCCCGTCCCTCCTGCTGGCCCTCCTCTGCCCTAAGAGGAGACACAGCCCTGCTGGGAAATGACCTCCACACACCAATTACCAGTGTAACTGGGAGCCTCGGGAGCCTGCAACATTACATCAGCTCTCTGACGGTGACTCACCACGGCATGGAGAGACCAGGAAAAGCCCCCTAGCCTAGACTACCTGCTGAGGTGTATGGGTAAGATAGGATAAAATCACTTTAAAAAAGAAAGAAAGTCCATTTTCTCTGACTGTAGCATACTTTTGCGGCTGGGCCTCATAAAAGCACAAAGGCATTAGAACTGTTGATTTGATGTCTATACCCAATTAGCTTACATCTGGACGCGTTATGGGAGTGAGTTTCCCTGGCTAATGATTGGGCGCTCTCACTTTTATTAGGTTAGCCTGTCTGGCGTCCTGTGGTATTTCCTGTTGGACTTTCTGGGTGATGCAGAGGGCACTTTACATGTTGGATCAAATAACACACAAAAGCTTTTAAAAGGCAGTAATGTTTGGTTCCTCAATTTAAAACCATGTTTGGTGATGGAACTAATTCTAATAATGCAAGGGAACCCCTGGGAGTCTAGGACGCGCCTGTGGAAGTCAAATAACTGTTTGGGTTTTTGTGTGTAATTTACTTTTTAGAGTGCGTGTTTGCGTGTGTGTGTGTGCACTGCGTGTGTGCAGTGTATGTGTGTGTGTGTGTGTGTGTGTGTGTGTGTGTGTGTGTGTGTGTGTGTGTGTGTGTGAATGCATGCATATATACTGTACATGTACATAGATAGACCTACTGTATATATTCAACAATATACCCTCGCTGTACCCTTCTCCTGAGTGCTGCAGCTACTAGAACATAGTTATGATCAATCTATAAAACAGACTATTCCCCTTATTCTGATCTTACATTTGAAAGACTAAACATTAAGAACACCTGCTCTTTCCATGACACAGACTGATCAGGTGAATCCAGGTGAAAGCTATGATCCCTTATTGATGTCAATTGTTAAATCCACTTCAAAACGTGTAAATGAAGGGAAGTCTTGAGACAATTGACACATGGATTGTGCATGTTACATTCAGAGGGTGAATGGGCAAGACAAAATATTTAAGTGCCTTTGAACGGGGTATGATAGTAGATGCCAGGCGAACTGGTTTGTGTCAACAACTGCAAGCTGCTGGGTTGTTCACGCTCAACAGTTGTGTATCAAGAATGGACCACCAAGCCCATTTTAAAAGCATCCTAGCTGCATTGTATCCTGACCTACAGGTCAGCGTTCTATCTTTAGCCAGGTCCCTGATGCTGTGCTTTCAGCGGGCTGCATTGCTAGGCTTTCTAAATATAGCAGTGGTAGCCAGCAGCCAAACACAAAGGACCACTGAAAACTGAGGCTGGCGCTCCACCTCTCCGCCTCTCTGAAATCATCTAACTGATCAATGTGTTCATCTCTGTAGGAAAACATTGATCCACTATTTCTACAGATTGACAGATCATGCTCTCTTTTATAATAATAAAAAATGTTTGCTAGGTAGCATCAGCTAGCGCTAGTCAGCTGGCTACCTGCGGCAAAAATCTGGTATTTTTCATCCTTATAGCTTGTTCTCCATCTTCTTTTTAAATAGTGAGCCAACAGTACTGTATTTCAAAATGTGTTCTTGATTTCACAAAATGATAGATTGGGAATAATATAGAGTTAGAAAGCGAAATAGGGATGAAGACTTGAGTATTTTCAACAACTGCTCAATTCTGAAACATTCTAAATATTATACATACTATTCAATTCTATTCATTAAAATAAAACATACAAATATGACTAAACTTGTTATATACTCAACTAATGATGGATAGTCTACAGTACATACCCTGGAAGTAACAGTAGTTAACTTGACTTGACATTTTCTCAATGACCTTTTAAAGCAGCAAGGATTCCATTCATAGACTTTCAAAGGTCAACAGAAAAAACGGACCAGGAAATCAGATTGCCTATAGGAAGGGGTGGCTGTCGCTCATTGTCCCAGCGACTTCCACCTACGCCAGTTTCTTTTCTTGACCACGGTGAGTGTGTCCTCTCCTGCTGTGTTGTCTCAGAGGTCTCAGACACAACAATGCTGCTGAAAAAACACCTCTTCCTCTGACTATTAACTAAAACAGTGCAGTGTTAGCTAGGGAATAGTCCACACAGACTTGACTGCCACCACTGTTAAAATAGTTCATTTCTGTGTTCCAATTTCCAAATAACACCCTATTCCCTATCTAGGGCTCTGGTCTAAAGTAGTGCACTAAATAGGGAATAGGGTGTCATTTGGGATGCAACCATGTCTGTATTAAAATGTAAAACCTGGAGGGCTAAAGATTGAGGGCCTTGCTTGCTACAGGTGACATTATTGAGGTCTGGGATGTTATTTCAGTATCATATACAGTATACCATACTTACAAATTCACACAACCCACATGTTTTAGTTGAGCTACGGGCATTTACGAACTACTTGTAAATTGCTGGGCCTGGGATAACTTTTTTTCAAAAAATGAAATAATCACTCCTGAGAGAGCGTCTGACCTTCTATTTAAATTGCACCTAGAGCTCCCAGCTTCCTGTGTTCCTCTCTTCAGAGTGATGAGGCAAGAGGCCAGGGGTCATCCCATTTGTTTGGTAGAAAAGCAATGGCAGACCTCTTACAGAACGTTCACTTCCACCACTGATGAGTCCCTAGTTGCCCAGTCTCCCAGTCTCCTAGTCTCCCAGTCTCCTAGTCTCCCAGTCTCCCAGTCTCCTAGTCTCCCAGTCCTCTAGTCTCCCAGTCTCCTAGTCTCCCAGTCTCCTAGTCTCCCAGTCTCCCAGTCTCCTAGTCTCCCAGTCTCCTAGTCTCCCAGTCCTCTAGTCTCCCAGTCTCCTAGTCTCCTAGTTCCCAGTCTCCTAGTCTCCCAGTCTCCTAGTCTCCCAGTCTCCCAGTCTCCCAGTCTCCTAGTTCCCAGTCCTCTAGTCTCCCAGTCTCCCAGTCTCCTAGTTCCCAGTCTCCTAGTCTCCCAGTCTCCCAGTCTCCCAGTCTCCTAGTTCCCAGTCCTCTAGTCTCCCAGTCTCCTAGTCTTCTAGTTCCCAGTCTCCTAGTCTCCCAGTCTCCTAGTCTCCCAGTCTCCTAGTCTCCTAGTTCCCAGTCTCCTAGTCTCCCAGTCACCCAGTCTCCTAGTCTCCCAGTCTCCCAGTCTCCTAGTCTCCCAGTCTCCTAGTCTCCTAGTTCCCAGTCTCCTAGTCTCCCAGTCTCCCAGTCTCCTAGTCTCCTAGTTCCCAGTCTCCTAGTCTCCCAGTCTCCTAGTCTCCCAGTCTCCCATTCTCATCTCCAGCCCGTCTACATCAATCACCCCCACCACCAGCATATCCTTGTCCTCACAGCATAGACTTTCTCAAGCTGAATTGATATGTTTCTATGGTCAGAAGAGTAATTCAGTGGAGCTTGTCGATGGACCTCGGCCAAAACTTTTCACTACACTAACCACGTTTCCATCCACAGCTTTTATGCGAAGTCCATAGACATCAAAATAGTGTATAAAAACAAATCATGACAGCTGTGATGGGAACAGGAAGTTTCGCTACAATTTTATGGATGCCGACAGATCATTTGTTCGTTCGACATGGAGGGGTCTTATTGTGTTGGTATAATTTATTATGCGGAAAATGGCAGTGGCAACGCTTTTATGCACAAATATTGATATAATAAACATCATATCGAAGTCAACTTAGAGTCACGCCATGATATGGTGTGTGGTCCATCCACTACAACTCGGGAAACCATGCAGTTAATTAGGCTACAAATGAAATAAGTTATGATGAACCTTCACAGGTTGGTGAAAGTGCACTGTGATCTTGATGCTCATTTCTAATAAATATCGAGGGTGTTATTCTGTTGACATGATGATCGATGCTTGACTGCCATTTGACAAATAAAGACATTCTGGCTCTTATCCATAATAATGTAATCATGTAGAGTCTAGACTATACCCTCACAGCCTACCCTCACTGTATCTGTGAGCTGTTGGCTGGAGCACACCTGCCAAGGCCAGAGGAGGCTGCTATTTAACACAACCGTTTTTGTGACAAAACTATTGCTACAGTGATGGAAACCTATTGAACTTTAGATTTGAATTCGGTACATGAACATTTAAGGGAAAAAGTACATAACCACACACTGATTTAAACATTTGCATATTTTCTTTATTTAGGGTATTCGCATGACAATCTGTCGCCAATCGGATGGGAACCTAGCTACCGATTCTAAAATTTAAAAAATGGTGTGCTTGTCCCTTGTGGTGGATCAGAGTACAGTGAACTGAGACAGCAGGACTAACGGCTTGTGCACACTGGCACACAGTAAATTGCTGCGTTCCGCTTAGGCCGTCCAGAGTGTCTTGCTTGTGGGCGTGTTGGCAGCATATGGCAGCATGTTTGATTGTGCGTCAATAATTCAGCACAGCAGGTTTGTACCTAACTTCATATTAGCTAGCTATCTTGATGTATTTAACACTGTAAAAAAACTACTCCAAATGCATTTGTAGGTAGCTAGCTAACAGCCATGGAGGAGGGTGAAGAACACATAGTTCCTGTCCCTAGAAGTGAGGACAGAGATAATAGTAACATAATATTCAGTGCGGTGTAATTTGACTAGAATGAAGTGTGTTTCTTGTGAGGTTTTCTGTCCTCAGATACAGATATCTGTGAAGCCTGTCTACAGATGAAGAGCAGTGGTTCTCAGTCCTGGTCCTGTGGACTCAGAGGTGCACATTTTGTTTTTGCCTTAGCACTGCACAGGTGATTCAAATGATCAACTCATCATCAATATTCTAGTGGTATTTATGTCATTTGTGATGCTATCCTTGATATGATCCTGCTCTTGTCACATGCTACACATGCACGTCTGTGTGCACATGCATCTATCTATCTATCTATCTATCTATCTATCTATCTATCTATCTATCTATCTATCTATCTATCTATCTATCTATCTATCGATCTATCTATCTATCTATCTAATGTTATCATGATTTGTTAGAAAGGATATTATACTTTAGTAATCCACAATGACCTGGTGATGTAAAGTCTAATAATTACATTGTCTTCCATATTCCTACAGATACCTTGTAACTGGAGATTCCTTCAAAATGATTACCTACAGTTACCTTGTAGGTTGTAGGGCACTGCAAGGTTGGGTGACCAGGGCCATCTGGGACTGCCTCCTGGGGAATTCAGGTGTGTGAAGGCTACCTGTGTTCTGCATAACTTCCTGAGGATAGACACAAGGACCAGGAGGGGATCTGCAGCTCGCCGCTGTGTGCCAGAGGAGAAGTCTGCTGTTCTGCAGGATGTTTCAAAGATGGGGTCCAACAACGCAGAGGAAATCCATGTGGGGGAGATCTGCACCTCCTACTTCTTAGACGAGGTTGCTGTTCCCTGGCAACACCATAGACTACACTATACACAACCAAAGGCTCGTTTAAGAGCCATTCACATTGCAATAAGAGTATTCTTCAATTTACTTTGCGATGTCAACTGTAGTTATTCATTTCCCAGTTTCTCTCCCTTTGATTTCTACTTCTCAGATGAGGGTGCTGTTTAGGTAAGTGTGTGTGGTGTCCGTACAAAAACAAAACAGGCTATTTTAAGAATTCAAACAATTAGGCACCTTATAACCCACACCTACACAGCCCTTTATCAATCTGATTGACGGATTGTGTTGTGCAGTAAGCAGGCTCAGGTGTATAACTGTGGCTCCTTCCACCTTCAAAGAATAGGCAAGAGGGCCAACCATGGAGAATAGGCAAGAGGGCAAACCATGGAGAATAGGCAAGAGGGCCAACCATGGAGAATAGGCAAGAGGGCCAACCATGGAGAATAGGCAAGAGGGCCAACCATGGAGAATAGGCAAGAGGGCCAACCATGGAGAATAGGCAAGAGGGCCAACCATGGAGAATAGGCAAGAGGGCCAACCATGGAGAATAGGCAAGAGGGCCAACATGGAGAATAGGCAAGAGGGCCAACCATGGAGAATAGGCAAGAGGGCCAACCATGGAGAATAGGCAAGAGGGCCAACCATGGAGAATAAAGAGGGCCAACCATGGAGAATAGTACGACACTTCATTATTTCTATAACTACTCTGTGTTTGTCCTCGTGTGTCTGTGCATGTTTTTCAGTATTCAATACTCTGCAGCCACTTAGTGTGGACACCAGGTGAGGACAAACACACATATTCCTGTTGAACACTGTGTCTTTAACTACAGTATTTTCTCAATAACAGTCTCTCTCCTTCACTTCATCCCTCTTTCCCCTTCTCCCGAAATCCTCTAGGTTATATCAGCTGTGTCGGTGAACCCCTCCCGCATCTGAACTGGCTACATAGAGGGCACAGCATGATCAGAGGTGAGAGGTCACTTGGTCGGGTCAACAGGAAGTATTATTAAACAAATGCTTTACAATGAAATACAGATAGAGATGTAGTAGTCCCCAAAGTCAGTTTTGCATTTCACCTCCTGATGATTATGATGACTGACAGTGTTAGAATAAAAAAAACACAATACTTAAACATGCTATCTCTCTCTCTCTCTCTCTCTCTCTCTCTCTCTCTCTCTCTCTCTCTCTCTCTCCATCGGTCTCTCGACTGCAGGTATGTTTTGATGTGAGAGAGGATGCCAACCCCGAGTCCTGTCATCGCCACCTCACCCGCTCAGGTCGACTGGGAGCCATAGGCTGGTTTGCAGACACCACTAGAGACACTTTTATGTAATTGTGATGAACTGAGAGAATATTAGGGTAGCACTGTGATTCATTAAT
Source organism: Oncorhynchus tshawytscha (assembly GCF_018296145.1). Classification (NCBI taxonomy): domain Eukaryota; kingdom Metazoa; phylum Chordata; class Actinopteri; order Salmoniformes; family Salmonidae; genus Oncorhynchus; species Oncorhynchus tshawytscha. The sequence goes on along the minus strand of NW_024609386.1, from coordinate 139,835 downwards.
CATATTCTGTCTTCCCTGTTCCTCTGTTCTTACCTCTTTCCCTTTCTGTCTTTTACATCTCTCTCGCCACCTCCTCTTTCTTCCTCTGTATTTATAATGCACAACAGATGTGCATTGAAGTACAGATTGAACTTGTATTTATAAAATAATATTACAAGTATAATATTTATAACCCATGTATTACATATTTATAACACTTGGATAATGAACTTCTTTCAATAAAGCGTTTCACATTCTCTACTGGTTTATAATAAGTCTCTAATTTGATGAAATACTACACCTGTCCTGTGTTTATCAGATCAATGCAGATGAAGGAAATTAGATACTGAGATGAAACGGTTTTAGAGAATTTACATGATGTATAGGAAGTATCGTGTACTGTTTTATCAATTCTATTTATGTATATATGAATTACAAATCAGCCTTTACCTAGTTAAATCCTGGTTCTAGTCTATTTGATATTTACAATATGTAACTATTGATGTCCCAGAACCAGGAATGGTAAACACTGTTGAAGTGTATAATTGTAATACATACATGCAGACACAGCATCATTCAAAGACTGAAATATGATTCTCCTGGTATTGGATATGACTGAAAAATAATCTCAGAGGCGTTGGACTAGTAACCGGAAGGTTGCAAGATCGAATCCGCGAGCTGACAAGGTAAAAATCTGTCGTTCTGAACAAGGCAGTTAACCCACTGTTCCTAGGCCGTCATTGGAAATAAGAATGTGTTCATAACTGACTTGCCTAGTTAAATATAGGTTAATTAATTAATTAAATACCTGAACTGCACCTTTAGTTGCCAAGGTAGAGTATATGATCAGTGAATATATTAAATGTACAGGCTACAATACAGTGGTGGAAAAAGTACTCAATTGTCATACTTGAGTAAACGTAAAGATACCTTAATAGAAAATCACTCAAGTAAAAGTGAAAGTCACCCAGTAAAATACAACTTGAGTAAAAGTCGAGAAGTACTTGGTTTTAAATGTACTTAAGTATCAAAAGTAAAAGTATAAACCATTTGAAATGCCTTATATTAATCAAACCAGACGGCACCATTTAAAAAATGGGCACCCTTCAACACTAAGACATCATTTACAAACAAAACACTTGTGTTTAGTGAGTCCCCCAGATCAGAAGCAATAGAGATGACCAGGGATGTTCTCTTGATAAGTGTGTGAATTGACCATTTTCCTGTCAAATTGTAACGAGTACTTTCGGGTGTCAGGGAAAATGTACGGAGTAAAAGTACATTCTTTTTTTAGGAATGTAGTGAAGTAAAAGTTGGCAAAAATATAAATAGTAAAGTACAGATACCCCAAAATAAACAAATTAAGTAGTACTTTAAATATTTTTACTTAAGTACTTTACACCACTGCTACAATGTGGGGATCTCATGCATAACTACATGCATAACTACATGTATATACAACTTCGATGCTTGGCACAAAGTTATATTATATTCTACTCAATCCATAGGCTTCATTAATGTCATTCAGACTGTTTTGAAGTTGATACAACTGGCTATGATTTAAAAATAAAAATAAATTATTTAACCTTTATTTAACTAGGCAAGTCAGTTAAGAACAAATTCTTATTTACAATGACGGCCTACACTGATAGCTGAGGTGCATCGCTAGGTTCTGAACAAATATGCATTCCAAAAGTTTTTGGATCGATACACAGATCGGCTACATAGCTAGCTACACATCCATAGGCATACAGGTCATTTTATCCTCCACTGCACAATAAGCAAGAAAATAGTTAGCTATTTTGCCTCATTGCCTCATTGCATGGAAAATATTAGCAAGGCAAGCGTACATAATTGTACATTACATTTGCAGTAAATGCTTTAGCAGCTATATTCTTTACATCCACTGTTTCACAAGACGACAGCCTGGTTTGCTGGTTGTTTCAGGAGTCGATAAAACATTAAACACCTAGAATTACAATTTCATACTCATGTCACAACACCCATAGAGCTAGCCAGCTAGCTGGCTAATGTTAGCTAGTCAGCTAGCTGGCTAATGTTAGCTAGTCAGATAGCTTGCTAAATAGTGATTTTCATAAATTAACTTAATGACAAAAAAAATGCACAATCGTTTGTCTCTACATTAACTAACATATTCCTCTCAATTGTACATTTTTTGCATTATATGCTATGATGTTATAATTACTTACATTTGCTCCCATCCTAGTATTTTTGTCAGCCATCTTTGCTGAATAAAGTCTCCAGCCTTGGGTCTCCTAGCGTCAAATTGGTAATGGGAACCACTCAATATGATTGATCATCGCCCAGTGGTCGCCGCTGGTGATTTGCATAAAGTTGTGAAATTTTGAACTTTTTCACTGCCTCCCACGCCACCTACGCGCCGCACAAAGGTCCCTCGCCCTCTCCGCTTCTCACCGCTTTCCTTCCATTGGAAATTAATGGGAAGCAGTGTTTCACAGCGCGGCACCGCCTGCTAGTGTACAAGGTGCATAAGGGTAACAATAGGTAGGACAGTGGGTCCATCTGGGATAGAAACCCAAATCCCTCTGCAACAGTGCCCCCTGGAGGTACACTGTGAATGCATTACTTACCTGCAAAAAATGTCCCACCCTGCAGTAAAGACAACACACACACATGCACACATACACACACACACACACACACACACACACAGATAAACAGACACCAGACACACATGCACGCACAGACACACACACACATGCACGCACACACACACACCCCCATGCTGTGTTTGGGAGCGGCTGCAACGTCGCTGACCTCTCCTTTCATCTCAGATCCAGTAACAACCATGTTGACTTTTCAACCCAGCCCCAGTAATAACACTGGGACTAACAAGCTTTAGACTGATATCCCTAACATCCACAGACTGGGATCAACAAAAACCATTACATTCGTCTCAGAGCTATGAGATCTGATGAAGCTGAATGGGAGATATTTCAGTTTTATGCCTCTACTGCCTAAAACACATGCAACATGTGACAAATCTGTTGAGCCACAGAACAACATGATGAAAAAGAGAAGATTTCATCAAACATTTCAACCCTGTTCCCTGTACTAAACAAGGCATGTCAGAATAAGCCAGTGTACCTTTTAACATTCTGAACATAGAAAAGAGAAATCAGAAACTGAGGGGAAAACGCTAAAGATCAAAAGAGCCTTTTCATGCTATCGTGTTTCTGCTCTGCCTGCTGATGATGCTAACTGATGTTGAAATGCACCACATTCTTGGTGTTTATAGAAAACCTTTCTTCTTTCCTTTCCAATAACTTCAGAAGCCTTTAACACATTTCTCTCCTCTCTCTACAATATACACGATTGATTGACATTTTCCTTTGCCTTTAATGTGAACACGATGGATCTTCCCCATTGGGTTCTCCAGCGCTTCTGGGAAATGGTCAATTCAGTCAATGTCCTGGTGGAGAAGATCATACCGTCGGAACACACCCAGTTAAAGGAGAGAAAGCAGAGGATGATCCCAGGTTGTCACCTCAAAGGGAAGAAGATTATGTTGAGGAAACAGATGGGCTGGTAACCTCTTTCACACCTATCTGGACAGAGGGTCTTTACGAGGGGTTGTGGGGGGACTCTTATATCCTTGGATCTCCAGGGCCAGTCAGAGTCAGTGTGTCCAATCCCTGTGTAATCCCCACCAGTTTGTTCTGCACATTTCACGCCAGGTGGGGGAGGGGCATAACTCACAGGCCCCATAACTCACAGAATGGGGTCTGGCTGCTTCAGGCGAGGTGGCAGGTACCCCTGTCAGATGAAAGAAGACAACAAAGACAGCCCCTTTGGACACAGAGCGTGGCAGCCCAGGGGAAAACGGGCACCCCAGTGGCTGATGGGACGAGATGGGGAGGAGTGACACCTCGTGACTCTGTGAAGTCTGTTGAGGGTCTGTTTCTGCCATCAGGATCAGTAGACGTCTCAGTGACAGCATCACATCATTCTGAAGATCCAAGTCATCATCAACCTGGGCTCCATGTTTTTACAGGACAGACGGGAGTGGCTGACTCACTGGGAGAAGAGGATATTGGGCAAGGGCATTCTGAATCTCTACAGGCCCTTGTTATGATATGGGGGGGAGGGTTCGTGTTATAGACAAACACACTACCATGATACACTTCCACACTCCATCCCCAGGTGGCAGCACTAAAATGGTCTATCTGCTGAGCCAAGCTTTTATTTGCACACAGGTGCTACCAATTAAGATGATTGTCAGTCCGGGAGAGAGAGGAGGTCGGAAACCTCTCAGAGGCCTTTCTTTGTGTTAGTCAACCTCTGAAGTTGGGAATGCTTTTTTGTAGTTGTTTTTTTTGTACATATTTATATTGTCATCATGAATAATCTGCTTGGATTGGCCATTGGAGTCATGACAGAGCTGGCCCTGGCCCTAAGGTGGCTGTCTCCTGGGCACATTCAACACCTGGTCGCATATACTTACTTCTCACATTTATGCACACATCAAATCTGAGCACTGCTGCACTAGGGAGAGAGGCTTGCTCTCTATTGCTGCAGCTGCGGAGGGGCCGGTGTTTGTGAGATGGGAGCGTGCAGATGGAGGGAGAAAGAGGGAGACGCTGTAGCCAAGGCAACTCGGCGACAGCCAAGACTTGCTAACTTGTAGCAGCCACAACGTTATTTATCATCCCATATAACAGTGCCTGTCTTGACTGGAGTAGCCTAGAGAAGCTAGCTACACAGTATAGCTAGCTAGGCTAATTGAAGCTACATGCTGCGCCCATACCACAACCCCATTCAGTAAAATCCAAATCCCCATTCAAATAAACCACAACCCCATTCACATAAACCACAACCAATTCATATAAAACACAACCCCATTCACATAAACCACAACCCCATTCACATAAACCACAACCCCATTCATATAACCACAACCCAATTCATATAAACCACAACCCCATTCACATAAACCACAACCCCATTCACATAAACCACAACCCCATTCATATAAACACAACCCCATTCATATAAAACCACAACCCAATTCATATAAACCACAACCCCATTCATATAAACCACAACCCAATTCATATAAACCACAACCCCATTCATATAAAACACAACCCCATTCATATACCACAACCCCATTCAGTAAACCACAACCCCATTCAAAATTCATATAAACCACAACCCCATTCATATAAACCACAACCCCATTCAAATAAAAACCACAACCCCATTCATATAAACATAAACCACAACCCCATTCAGTAAAAACCCAACCCCATTCACATAAACCACAACCCCATTCACATAAAAACCACAACCCCATTCATATAAAACCACAACCCAATTCATAAAACCACAACCCCATTCATATAAACCACAACCCCATTCATATAAACCACAACCCAATTCATATAAACCACAACCCCATTCAACCACAACCCCATTAAACACATAAACCACAACCCCATTCACAACCCAATTCATAAACCACAACCCCATTCATATAAACCACAACCCAATTCATATAAACCACAACCCCATTCAATAAACCACAACCCAATTCATATAAACCATTCCACAACCCCATTCACATAAACCACAACCCCATTCATAAACCACAACCCCATTCAAAAACCACAACCCCATTCATATAAACCACAACCCCATTCACATAAACCACAACCCCATTCATATAAACCACAACCCCATTCATATAAACCACAACCCCATTCACATAAACCACAACCCCATAAAAACTACAACCCCATTCATATAAACCACAACCCAATTCATATAAACCACAACCCCATTCATATAAACCATATAAAACACAACCCCATTCATATAAACCACAACCCCATTCATATAAACCACAACCCAATTCATATAAAACCACAACCCCATTCCACAACCCCATTCATAAAACCACAACCCCATTCATATAAACCACAACCCAATTCATATAAACCACAACCCCATTCACATAAACCACAACCCCATTCATAAACCACAACCCAATTCAAATAAACCACAACCCCATTCATATAAACCACAACCCCATTCATATAAACCACAACCCCATTCATATAAAAACACAACCCCATTCACATAAACCACAACCCAATTCATATAAACCACAACCCCATTCATATAAACCACAACCCCATTCATATAAAACAACCACAACCCCATTCATATAAACCACAACCCCATTCATATAAACCACAACCCCATTCATATAAACCACAACCCCATTCATATAAACCACAACCCCATTCATATAAACCACAACCCCATTCATATAAAACACAACCCAATTCATATAAACCACAACCCAATTCATATAAACCACAACCCAATTCATATCAACCACAACTCTATTCAGATAAACCAACAGCCTACCTGTTGGTTGCTCGTTGTAGCCTACTCCTGTTCATTTCACAAACTTTTAATTCCGTCATTTTATTCCAAGTTGCATTGCATTAGTGAACTCTGCTACACACTTGCTACACATTGAGCCTCTTTGCTGCTTTGACTGGGCAACGTAAACAACAAGCTCCACATGGGTCGGCCACCGGTCTATTTATGAGGAGCACGTCATTGAAAAGTTTGTTGTTCTAATTTTTTACAATTTCACATGTATACTGACATTTTATTTAGAAAAAGCGTTAAAATACATGAAAGTATATGAAAATACAGTGACATAGCAGACATTGTTTGTCAAATAAAGTTGAAGTCAAATTATAGTTTAAAATTAAACAAACCAAAAATACCTTTCTTTACCTTTAAAAAATATATATATATTACAGAACAAGAAAAAACACAAAAACACACAACATTAATCTAACATAAACACTTGCGACAGCCTCTTTAATTTCTTCCATTTCTCATCCATACAGGATGAGACATGAATGATTCATGGCCCAGTATGCACTGGGACAGGAAATGGAAACAAATAGAGGGAGGCTTAGGCTGCGTCCCAAATGGCACCCAATTCTTTATAAAACACTGCTTATGACCAGGCCCGGGGAATAGGGTGCCATTTGGGACGTAACCCAGGCTAAAACCCCAGCCAGCCAGGTCCCCCAGCCCCAGTCCCCCAGCCCACCTCTCAGCTGCAGCCTGTCTGAGTGACTGAGAGAGCCCCTCTGTGGCGCAAGGCTACTCCCCCGGTAAGTGCAATGGGGAGTATCAACATTCCTCCAACTAGGCTATACAACAGTACAGCACTGCCCACTCATTTATAAAAGAGAAGCTGATGTAGGAGAAATGTCGTGGTCTGTCTGTAAGGACTGCTCTGACCCTCTCTCCCTCAGTGTGGCTCCAGCTGCAGGTGATGTTGCGTGGGGAACATTGGAGTAGAGGAGAATGAGGCACATACTGTGTAAATGAGGGATGAGTTACCCTACATACAGTACTGTGTAGAATGTTCTCCACTAACAACACTGAGGATGAGTTACCCTACATACAGTACTGTGTAGAATGTTCTCCACTAACAACACTGAGGGATGAGTTACCCTACATACATTACTGTGTAGAATGTTCTCCACTAACAACACTGAGGGATGAGTTACCCTACATACAGTACTGTGTAGAATGTTCTCCACTAACAACACTGAGGGATGAGTTACCCTACATACATTACTGTGTAGAATGTTCTCCACTAACAACACTGAGGGATGAGTTACTACATACAGTACTGTGTAGAATGTTCTCCACTAACAACACTGAGGGATGAGTTACCCTACATACAGTACTGGGTAGAATGTTCTCCACTAACAACACTGAGGGATGAGTTACCCTACATACAGTACTGTGTAGAATGTTCTCCACTAACAACACTGAGGGATGAGTTACCCTACATACAGTACTGGGTAGAATGTTCTCCACTAACAACACTGAGGGATGAGTTACCCTACATACAGTACTGGGTAGAATGTTCTCCACTAACAACACTGAGGGATGAGTTACCCTACATACAGTACTGGGTAGAATGTTCTCCACTAACAACACTGAGGGATGAGTTACCCTACATACAGTACTGTGTAGAATGTTCTCCACTTAGCAAAAATGTTCTCCACTAACAAAACAGCAGTGTCAGAATTAGATGTTTTCTAAGGTTTCATCCCACATCAGTAGTGCGCTATATAGGGAATAGGGTGCCATTTGGGATATACATAGATAATGTACTGTATGTATGGCATATAGCTAATGTATTTATAAAATATATATATATAATAAGAATAAGAATTATTGTCTAGAGACAGTGACAAAAGGACAGGAAGTTAAGAGAGACATTATTATGACATTATTCAAATCCACTCCAACACAGTACTGTAGATGTGCTGACCAGCGCTCCACCCACGGTGTTCCTATCATGCAGAGATAGACAGTGTAACCTCTAGATCACCTGACCAGCGCTCCACACCACGGTGTTCCTATCATGACAACACACTGAGATAGACTCCAGCGCTCCACACCTCTGGTGTTACGTCTCTGGTGTTCCTATCATGACAACACACTGAGATAGACTCCAGCGCTCCACACCACGTCTCTGGTGTTCCTATCATGACAACACACTGAGATAGACTCCAGCGCTCCACACCACGTCTCTGGTGTTCCTATCATGACAACACACTGAGATAGACTCCAGCGCTCCACACCACGTCTCTGGTGTTAATATCATGACAACACACTGAGATAGACTCCAGCGCTCCACACCACGTCTCTGGTGTTCCTATCATGACAACACACTGAGATAGACTCCAGCGCTCCACACCACGTCTCTGGTGTTCCTATCATGACAACACACTGAGATAGACTCCAGCGCTCCACACCATCATGACAACACACTGAGATAGACTCTGGGTGTTCCTATCATGACAACACACTGAGATAGACTCCAGCGCTCCACACCACGTCTCTGGTGTTAATATCATGACAACACACTGAGATAGACTCCAGCGCTCCACACCACGTCTCTGGTGTTCCAATATCATGACAACACACTGAGATAGACTGCGCTCCAGATAGACAACACACTGAGATAGACTCCAGCCTCCACACCACGTCTCTGGTGTTAATATCATGACAACACACTGAGATAGACTCCAGCGCTCCACACCACATCATGACAACACACTCTCTGGTGTTCCTAATATCATGACAACACACTGAGATAGACTCCAGCGCTCCACACCACGTCTCTGGTGTTAATATCATGACAACACACTGAGATAGACTCCAGCGCTCCACACCACGTCTCTGGTGTTAATATCATGACAACACACTGAGATAGACTCCAGCGCTCCACACCACGTCTCTGGTGTTCCTATCATGACAACACACTGAGATAGACTCCAGCGCTCCACACCACGTCTCTGGTGTTCCTATCATGACAACACACTGAGATAGACTCCAGCGCTCCACACCACGTCTCTGGTGTTAATATCATGACAACACACTGAGATAGACTCCAGCGCTCCACACCACGTCTCTGGTGTTCCTATCATGACAACACACTGAGATAGACTCCAGCGCTCCACACCACGTCTCTGGTGTTCCTATCATGACAACACACTGAGATAGACTCCAGCGCTCCACACCACGTCTCTGGTGTTAATATCATGACAACACACTGAGATAGACTCCAGCGCTCCACACCACGTCTCTGGTGTTCCTATCATGACAACACACTCTCTGGTGTTCCTATCATGACAACACACTGAGATAGACTCCAGCGCTCCACACCACGTCTCTGGTGTTCCTATCATGACAACACACTGAGATAGACTCCAGCGCTCCACACCACGTCTCTGGTGTTCCTATCATGACAACACACTGAGATAGACTCCAGCGCTCCACACCACGTCTCTGGTGTTCCTATCATGACAACACACTGAGATAGACTCCAGCGCTCCACACCACGTCTCTGGTGTTCCTATCATGACAACACACTGAGATAGACTCCAGCGCTCCACACCACGCGCTCTCTGGTGTTAATATCATGACAACACACTGAGATAGACTCCAGCGCTCCACACCACGTCTCTGGTGTTAATATCATGACAACACACTGAGATAGACTCCAGCGCTCCACACCACGTCTCTGGTGTTCCTATCATGACAACACACTGAGATAGACTCCAGCGCTCCACACCACGTCTCTGGTGTTAATATCATGACAACACACTGAGATAGACTCCAGCGCTCCACACCACGTCTCTGGTGTTCCTATCATGACAACACACTGAGATAGACTCCAGCGCTCCACACCACGTCTCTGGTGTTCCTATCATGACAACACACTGAGATAGACTCCAGCGCTCCACACCACGTCTCTGGTGTTCCTATCATGACAACACACTGAGATAGACTCCAGCGCTCCACACCACGTCTCTGGTGTTCCTATCATGACAACACACTGAGATAGACTCCAGCGGTGTTCTCCACACCACGACTCCAGCGCTCTGGTGTTCCTATCATGACAACACACTGAGATAGACTCCAGCGCTCCACACCACATGTCTCTGTTTAACCTCACACACACACATAATGCATACACAAACACACACACTTGCGCACACACACACATACAGTAGATGAATATACTCAGGACCCAGCGCCCACTTGACCCGGCTGCATTTTTCATGCTCTGAAAACAGCCGTTCATTCCTCTGTTATCCCCTGCTAACATTATACTGTAGCAAGATAGGAGGGATGCTGACATCCTCAGACAGACAAAATGTAATCAGAACACATCAGAGCGTAAAAGCCAAATATAGACCACCCCAAGAGGATACGTCCCAAATGGCACCCTATTCCTGATATAGTGCACTACTTTTGACCAGAACTGATTTCAGCCATGGTCAAAAGTAGTGCACTAAATGGGGAACAGGGTGCCATTTGAGATGCAACCCAAACCTCTGAGGCCATGCACTATAAACCTGTCTCTCACCTCTCAGCCTTCCTCCTTTCTCTGAGCCTCTGTCTGTCTCCACTTCTTCCCAATCTGGCAATACAGTACATATTAACTGTCCCAATCTGGCCCTGCCAAGCACTACATATCAATAGTCCCAATCTGGCCCTGCCCAGCACTACATAACAACAGTCCCAATCTGGCCCTGCCCAGCACTACATATCAACAGTCCCAATCTGGCCCTGCCCAGCACTACATATCAACAGTCCCAATCTGGCCCTGCCCAGCACTACATATCAACAGTCCCAATCTGGCCCTGCCCAGAACTACATATCAACAGTCCCAATCTGGCCCTGCCCAGACAATCTCCCAATCTGGCCCTGCCAAGCACTACATATCAACAGTCCCAATCTGGCCCTGCCCAGCACTACATAACAGTCCCAATCTGGCCCTGCCCAGAACTACATATCAACAGTCCCAATCTGTCCCTGCCAAGCACTACATATCAACAGTCCCAATCTGGCCCTGCCCAGCACTACATATCAACAATCCCAAATCCCTCTAAACAGCATATATACCATAATGTATACATAATTTACTCATTATGGGAAAGCTATTACTATCATGTATCACATTGTTTTGCAGGTAAAGTAGGTGATCAAATAAATTAAGATCCTACATCTGTAATATGTACATTTAGGTAGGAAAATTAGTGTCCGTGTGTGTGTGGGGGGGGGGATTGCGTCATCTGTGAATCTGTTGGGGCAGTATGCGAATTGGAGTGGGTCCAGGGTGTCTGGGATAGGTGTTGATCTGAGCCATGACCAGCCTTTCAAAGCATTTCATGGCTATAGATGTGATTTCTACGGGACGATAGTCATTTAGACAGGTTACCTTGGCGTTCTTAGGTACAGGGACTATGGTGGTCTCCTTGAAACATGTAGGTATTACAGACTGGGTCAGGGAGAGATTGAAAAAGACACTTGCCAGCTGGTCAGCACGCGTCCTGTATCCTGTATCAAATTGTACTGCAAAGTAGGTGAAATGTGCTGTATAAAACATGCATTTATGAAAAGTTATGGAGAGATGTTTTCAGCCTCAATCATTTCTGAGGAGATACTGTGAAAAGTACATAGCTTGAATGGAAAACTACATTATATTTTATCATAAGCGCATGACACAGTTTATCAAGTGATTTGTTGGCACATAGCTAATATTCTTGTTTATTGCCAGACAGGCATGAAACCATTTACTTCCTGCCCTCATAACTAAATGCTAAGTAGGTAAATAAATAAATACAAGAAGCATTTGACAGAAGAGCACACTGTTGCCTGGTAACCTAATGGCATGCTGAGGATTCATCTCGGAATTAAACAGAACAACTACCACAGCCTACAAGCCTTTCAATTGCCCTCTGTAGAATTCTCTATTCCCAAATGACAACAGTGTACTACAATATACAGCAAAATGTACACATATAGTCTCCCTACTGTCTGATGTATAGCTACTGCACTGTCTGATGTATAGTAACTGTACTGTCTGATGTATAGCAACTGTACTGTCTGATGTATAGCAACTGTCTGATGTATAGTAACTGTACTGTCTGATGTATAGTAACTGAACTGTCTGATGTATAGTAACTGAACTGTCTGATGTATAGCAACTGTCTGATGTATAGTAACTGTACTGTCTGATGTATAGCAACTGTCTGATGTATAGTAACTGTACTGTCTGATGTATAGTAACTGTACTGTCTGATGTATAGTAACTGTACTGTCTGATGTATAGTAACTGCACTGTCTGATGTATAGTAACTGAACTGTCTGATGTATAGTAACTGCACTGTCTGATGTATAGTAACTGAACTGTCTGATGTATAGTAACTGAACTGTCTGATGTATAGTAACTGAACTGTCTGATGTATAGTAACTGCACTGTCTGATGTATAGTAACTGAACTGTCTGATGTATAGTAACTGTACTGTCTGATGTATAGTAACTGTACTGTCTGATGTATAGTAACTGTACTGTCTGATGTATAGTAACTGTCTGATGTATAGTAACTGTCTGATGTATAGTAACTGTACTGTCTGATGTATAGCAACTGACTGATATATAGTAACTGTCTGATTTACAGTAACTGTCTGATGTATATTAACTGTCTGATGTATAGTAACTGTACTGTCTGATTCATAGTAACTGTACTGTCAGATGTATAGTAACTGTACTGTCTGATGTATAGCAACTGCACTGTCTGATGTATAGTAACTGTACTGCCTGATGTATAGTAACTGTACTGTCTGATGTATAGTAACTGTACTGTCTGATGTATAGTAACTGTACTGTCTGATGTATAGCAACTGTACTGTCTGATGTATAGTAACTGTCTGATGTATAGTAACTGTCTGATGTATAGTAACTGTACTGTCTGATGTATAGCAACTGACTGATATATAGTAACTGTCTGATGTACAGTAACTGTCTGATGTATAGAAACTGTATTGTCTGATTCATAGTAACTGTACTGTCTGATGTATAGCAACTGTACTGTCTGATATATAGTAACTGTATGATGGATAGTAACTGTCTGATGTATAGTAACTGTACTGTCTGATAAAAAGTAACTGTATGATGGATAGTAACTGTCTGATATATAGTAACTGTCTGATGTATAGTAACTGTCTGATTAATAGTAACTGTCTGATGTATAGTAACTGTATTGTCTGATTCATAGTAACTGTACTGTCTGATGTATAGTAACTGTATGATGTATAGTAACTGTCTGATAAAAAGTAACTGTATGATGGATAGTAACTGTCTGATGTATAGTAACTGTACTGTCTGATGAATAGTAACTGTACTGATGATAGTATAGTAACTGTCTGATGTATAGTAACTGTACTGTCTGATGTATATTAACTGTCTGATGTATAGTAACTGTATGATGTATAGTAACTGTACTGTCTGATGTAACTATGTCTGAGTAACTGTATGATGTATAGTAACTGTCTGATGTATAGTAACTGTCTGATGTATAGTAACTGTCTGATGTAATAGTAACTGTTTGATGTATAGTAACTGTCTGATGTATAGTAACTGTATGATGTATAGTAACTGTCTGATGTATAGTAACTGTACTGTCTGATGTATAGTAACTGTCTGATGTATAGTAACTGTCTGATGTATAGTAACTGTCTGATGTATAGTAACTGTACTGTCTGATGAATAGTAACTGTCTGATGTATAGTAACTGTACTGTCTGATGTATAGTAACTGTCTGATGTATAGTAACTGTACTGTCTGATGAATAGTAACTGTCTGATGTATAGTAACTGTACTGTCTGATGCATAGTAACTGTACTGTCTGATGTATAGTAACTGTATGATGTATAGTAACTGTACTGTCTGATGTATAGTAACTGTACTGTCTGATATATATTAACTGTCTGATGTATAGTAACTGTACTGTATGATGTATTGTAACTGTACTGTCTGATGTATAGTAACTGTATGATGTATAGTAACTGTCTGATGTATAGTAACTGTCTGATGTATAGTAACTGTCTGATGTATAGTAACTGTACTGTCTGATATATATTAACTGTCTGATGTATAGTAACTGTCTGATGTGTAACTGTCTGATGTATAGTAACTGTACTGTCTGATGTATAGTAACTGTACTGTCTGATGTATAGTAACTGTATAGTAACTGATGTATAGTAACTGTATGATGTATGTAACTGTATGCTGTATGGTAACTGTCTGATGTATAGTAACTGTACTGTCTGATGTATAGTAACTGTACTGTCTAATGTATACTAACTGTATGATGTATAGTAACTATACTGATGTATAGTAACTGTACTGTCTGATGTATATAGTAACTGTACTGTCTGATGTATAGTAACTGTCTGTCTGATGTATAGTAACTGTCTGATGTATAGTAACTGTCTGATGTATAGTAACTGTACTGTCTGATATATAGTAACTGTATGATGGATAGTAACTGTCTGATGTATAGTAACTGTCTGATGTATAGTAACTGTATGATGTATAGTAACTGTCTGATGTATAGTAACTGTCTGATGTATAGTAACTGTACTGTCTGATGAATAGTAACTGTCTGATGTATAGTAACTGTACTGTCTGATGTATAGTAACTGTCTGATGTATAGTAACTGTACTGTCTGATGTATAGTAACTGTCTGATGTATAGTAACTGTACTGTCTGATGAATAGTAACTGTCTGATGTATAGTAACTGTATGATGTATAGTAACTGTCTGATGTATAGTAACTGTATGATGTATAGTAACTGTCTGATGTATAGTAACTGTACTGTATGATGTATAGTAACTGTCTGATGAATAGTAACTGTCTGATGTATAGTAACTGTACTGTCTGATGTATAGTAACGGTCTGATGTACAGTAACTGTATGATGTATAGTAACTGTCTGATGTATAGTAACTGTCTGATGTATAGTAACTGTACTGTCTGATATATAGTAACTGTACTGTATGATGTATAGTAACTGTATGATGTATAGTAACTGTCTGATGAATAGTAACTGTCTGATGTATAGTAACTGTATGATGTATAGTAACTGTACTGTCTGATATATAGTAACTGTACTGTCTGATGTATAGTAACTGTCTGATGTATAGTAACTGTACTGTATGATGTATAGTAACTGTCTGATGTATAGTAACTGTCTGATGAATAGTAACTGTATGATGTATAGTAACTGTATGATGTATAGTAACTGTATGATGTATAGTAACTGTACTGTCTGATGTATAGTAACTGTATGATGTATATTAACTATCTGATATATAGTAACTGTATGATGAATAGTAACTGTACTGTCTGATGTATAGTAACTCTCTGATGTATAGTAACTCTCTGATGTATAGTAACTGTCAATGTATGTAGCTGTCTGATATATATAACTGTATGATGTATAGTAACTGTCTGATGTATAGTAACTGTACTCTGATGTATAGTAACTCTCTGATGTATAGTAACTGTCAATGTATAGTAACTGTATATATATAACTGTATGATGTATAGTAACTGTATGATGCATAGTAACTGTCTGATGTATAGTAACTGTCTGATGTATAGTAACTGTATGATATATATTATCTGTATGATGTATATTAACTGTATGATGTATAGTAACTGTATGATATATATTAACTGTATGATGTATATTAACTGTATGATGTATAGTAACTGTCTGATGTATAGTAACTGTATGATATATATTAACTGTATGATGTATATTAACTGTATGATGTATAGTAACTGTATGATATATATTAACTGTATGATGTATATTAACTGTATGATGAATAGTAACTGTCTGATGTATAGTAACTGTATGATATATATTAACTGTATGATGTATATTAACTGTATGATGTATAGTAACTGTATGATATATATTAACTGTATGATGTATATTAACTGTATGATGAATAGTAACTGTCTGATGTATAGTAACTGTATGATATATATTAACTGTATGATGTATATTAACTGTATGATGTATAGTAACTGTAGGATGTATAGTAACTGTATGATGTATAGTAACTGTCTGATGTATAGTAACTGTCTGATGTATAGTAACTGTCTGATGTATAGTAACTGTATGATGTATAGTAACTGTCTGATGTATAGTAGGATATTGACTGACCATAAACACATTCTATTAGTCAAAAATGACATTATTTATATTGTTACTGCCTATATATCTACTGTACGTATGAAACTTACAGTAATAAGGTTAACTGCTTTATGTTGTTGAAACTGATTCTATAATGCATTTCAATTTGTCAAGTTAAAACTGATTACTGTTGGTGAAAATGCTGGTTAAATTGACGGCACACATTTTCAATGTGTGAAATTCAATGTGTGAAATATGACTAACTTCAGAGCTTCTCATTTCGGTTCGCATATTGGCAATAATTACATAGCAAAATGATATATGATTTTTTTTGCTCCTAATTTTCAAATTGTTCGATTAGTAATGTTATTTTTTACACAGTCATGTTATAAAGCACATGACTGTTGACTACTGTGCTGTATATCATTCCTCTGACCAGTGTCATCATACATACTTCCTCTTCCTCCATCCCAAATGGCACCCTATTCCCTATATAGTGCAACTACTTTTGACAAGAGCCCTAAGGGGAATAGGGTGCCATTTTGGACACATCACTGTTGTGAACCTCAGTACTCCCAAACCCTCCACTCTCACATGACTTTAACTGTCATTAGTCTGGTGAAAAGGCCAACAAGGGGGCTCCCAAAGGCCATTTCATATCAATAGGAGAATAATAAAAAGAACCAAATGTTCAGCATTTCTTCTTTCAGTTCCCTTACATGTCCCTCTCTACATTACAGGTCAGGTTTCAGTAAGATGTGAGGAAAACACAGCCAGACACACTGTATAACAAGGCATCAAATCAAACCTGCTGTGGAGACATCTACTATATCAAAGGAGTTTTTGTGGAACAGAAACTATGATGACCAAGTCATTCAACAACAGGCCTTTAGTTTCAATTCCCTCTAAACTACAAGGCAATGCACACTTCTCTTTACTGTGACAAGTCCCATTTGAAACAATATCTACGTCCTAAATGGCACTCTATTCACTCGACAGTGCACTACTTTTTACCAGGGCCCATGTTCAACAAGTGCTGCTCCAACTGGTTGAATGAACACATTCACAGGCATTATTCTTTCCTGTGAACAATGTGTCAAAACAATAAACAATTATCATCAAACTCAGTAAACACATTACATTACATTCATTTTGCATTCACAGTGTTATCGCAGAATTGGACCGACAAGTAAAATATCCAACTAGACATGAATGTATTGTCAGTGTGTGTTGACTAGCAGCACGTACTGTGCTGTGTCTCATTGGATCTGACTTGCCAATGTGCTTAGTGATATGGCCACACCTCTACGGACGTACATTATCATAATCTACAAGTGACTAACAATACCTGTCAAATCAACGTGTTTCGTCCCTCTGTATTTAATCCAACAAAAATGTTTTAATCTAAGCAACATTTTGGTAGCATGAAACTGAGGCTGCATCCCAAATGGTGTCCTATTCCTTATATAGTGACCAGCTCTGTCAAATGCAGTGCACTATATAGGGAAAAGGGTGCCAATCAGGATGCACTGTGTCAAACCTACTGTAAGTACATGGAGCTGTTAAAATGACTCGGTCCATCCATGACACAGCTCAGATGGTACCTGCCCCCTCAAGCCATCTGAACAGCACAGAGTGGACATCTGTGAGCCCTCGCACTGCCAAGAAAAAGTCTGATGTAAAAATATCATCAATATTCTGAGGTGGAGAAAAGACTGAAGGGTCGTTTGCACGTGGTCTGAGAAGGGCTTTCATATCAAAACACATGAGCATTTTGTTCTTGTCACAGTTGAAAATGTCAAGTGAATACTGGCCCCCGCTTCCTGTGTTTTCTCATTACCACGCCGAAATAAGAGTTGGCTTTGGTCAACATCTGACACCTCGAGACAGAACATTGGCAGATACAATAGCTTCATAAAACCTGAAATTTACTCAAAAATCGAATCAAAGCCATCTAGCAGCATGTCTGCAAAAAGTTACCATAGGAAACTTGGCAACTCAAACACTGGAGTCAACAAGACAGTCAAATATGCCCTTTCACCAAAATCACAACATCCCTACAGCCAATGCTGATTGATATTTCATTGAGCTGTCCACTCTTGGATTTAGAGTCAAATCTGAAAAATATTTTAAAATTACAAGGAATCAATGTTGACATCCTGTTTTTGTATCTTAAGATACTTTTTATTGTGTAGGGGAATGGGGGATATCACTTACCACTAGCTGGATCTGTCGTATGGTTGTCTGTGAGACGTAACGCTCGTAGGCGATCAGCCAGGATGACCGTGGTGGGTTTATAACTCTGCAGATTTTTTCTTCTGTGCTGTTGTCCTGTCTTTGCTCTTTGGCTATTTGACTAGAGAAGCTGACTGTAGAACAAGAGATCCACAGATATTATGATGCTGATGAGAATGGACCATCCCTGTAACCAACAGGTGAACAATCTAGATAAGGGATAATACAGATATACTGATAGTGTGTATTGTAAAGCCACACAGACACACAGACAGACACACACACACACACACACACACACACACACACACACCACACACACACACACACACTCACCACATGAGGTGGGTGGCACCTTAACTGGGGAGGAAAGGCTTGTGGTAATGACTGGAGCAGAATTAGTGGAATGGTATCAAATACATCAAACACATAGTTTCCAGGTATTTAATGCCATTCCTCCCCTCAGTAGCCTCTACTGACATACATTGCCATATAAACCTTATGTAAATGCATTTAAACAACCACTTTTAAGTCAGCTGCTTAACACCATGTCTATCTATCTGTGGAGATAATAGCAGAGATGATACTGTTGCAGGCAGCTAACTCATTGTTACTTCAGTCACGTCTGGTGGTGAGATCATACATGTGGGCATTGGTCTATTTATAGTCTGGCTGTGGTACTGCTTGGAGACAGAATCAATGCGCATGGCATTTTATCTGTCTATCAGCGTAAAACAATAAGGGGGACAATATCGGGTAGTTTATGCTCCTGCAGATTAATGTGAAGTATGTGCAATATGAATTCAGTTAGGTTATTATTAAGTAAAACATTTTGGTATCATGTAATAAACAGCCTCTTACATTAAAAAAAAGCAAGTGGCAAGATACAGGTGGGCTATGAATGAAAACATGGAAGTCACTTTTGAACTGTGATAAAATACAATTAAATTCAGACCAAGCTAGAGTTGACAGTAATAGGCTAAATGACAGTATTACATTCTGATTCAAAGTAGTACATTCTCTACTAAAAACATAATGTTTGCTACTGTACCGACCTGGTGCACTATTGTATCTCATTGCAAAGATTTGACACTAGCTATCTTACCTTCTGTACAACAAAACCACGTTGAGTTGAGAAGAAACTCGGTTGGATGAATTTGGCAACGTAAAGTGAATTTAGTACCCTGCTCGAAGGCAGATAGAGGGCTTCGGGTCAGGCGAGCGCCGTGTTTTAAAATCGAAGCGAATAGAAATGCTCAGTGTCTAAAAGCGGTATGACGAATGGGCTAAAAATAACTACGAGGAGAGAGCAGGAGCGGTACAATCAAAATTATAGCCTATGCGGTATTGAGGGATTGTAGACATAGCAACGGTGTTTATAAATACATGTGGATATAAAGTGATGTTATATTTCAACCTCTACACGATTGCACTGGATAAAAATCATGCCTTGTTACAGGTGCCAGTGATTATCTTGATAACAGATTACCCTACACACATTTAAATAATACTAGACTACCTTGTGATTGTGTTTTTACTTTGTACTGCTATTACAATAGATTGCATGTCACAAAGGAATGTTATTAATGAGTGATAGGGTTTATATTGAAGTTTGTCTTTGTGAGAAAGTGCAGTGAGTATGCTGCAGAGCAGGCTGCTTATGTTCTGTTGGTTTGGGCTGTCTGAGGTGTCTGGGGTCCACTGTGGTGGGCGGGAAGC
Source organism: Oncorhynchus tshawytscha (assembly GCF_018296145.1). Classification (NCBI taxonomy): domain Eukaryota; kingdom Metazoa; phylum Chordata; class Actinopteri; order Salmoniformes; family Salmonidae; genus Oncorhynchus; species Oncorhynchus tshawytscha. The sequence goes on along the minus strand of NW_024609386.1, from coordinate 119,301 downwards.
TGTGGTCTGTGTATGTGTATGGGTGGCGGGGGTGGTTGTTCTCAGGGCCACTGAAGAGAACTTTCTCCCCTGGGTGTCTTGTGGCAACCTGGTCTCAGAGCATATCGTATTATTCTGTAGGATGATATGTTACGTTTCGTATGGTATGAATTCATTTGTGGCTGTCCATCACTCATTTCGTATGATATGGTACCAATTACAATTAGTATTATATGTTACGAATTTGCAAAATGTACAATGTGTTATAGATTTGTAAATGCATGATATGTTACGAATTCTAGCTAGGTGGCTAACGTTACCGAGCTCGCTAACATTAGCTAGTCTAGCGGTTGGGATTAGGGTTAGGGTTAAGTTTAGGAGTTAGGTTAAAGGGTTAATGTTATGGTTAGGGTTAGGGGAAAGGTTAGCTAAAAGCTTTGAGGTAAGGGTTAGCTAACGTGCTCCACGATAATCGAGAATTTCAAAAGCATTTTTCTACGGCTGGCCATGCTTTCCTCCTGGCTACCCCTACCTCGGCCAAAAGCTCCACACCCCCCGCAGCTACTTGCCCAAGCCACCCCAGCTTCTCCTTCACCCAAATCCATATAGCAGTTCTTCTGAAAGAGCTGCAAAACCTGGACCCGAACAAATCAGCTGGGCGAGACAATCTGGACCCTCTCTTTCTAAAATTCTCTGCCGGCATTGTTGAAACCCCTATTACCAGTCTGTTCAACCTCTCTTTCGTATCGTCCGAGATCCCTAAAGATTGGAAAGCTGCCGCGGTCATCCCCCTCTTCAAATGGGGTGACACTCTAGACCCAAATTGTTACAGACCTATATCCATCCTGCCCTGCCTTTCTAAAGTCTTCGAAAGCCAAGTTTACAAACAGATCACTGGCCATTTCTTTTCCCACCGTACCTTCTCTGCTGTGAAATCCGGTTTCCGAGCTGGTCATGGGTGCACCTCAGCCACGCTCAAGGTACTAAACGATATCATAACCGCCAAGAGACAGTACTGTGCAGCCGTCTTCATCGACCTGGCCAAGGATTTTGACTCTGTCAATCACCGTATTCTTATCGGTAGACTCAGCAGCCTTGGTTTCTCAAATGACTGCCACGCCTGGTTCACCAACTACTTCTCAGATAGAGTTCAGTGTGTCAAATCTGAGGGCCTGTTGTCCGGACCTCTGGCAGTCTCTATGGGGGTACCACAGGGTTCAATTCTCGGGCCGACTCTTTTCTCTGTATATATCAACGATGTCGCTCTTGCTGCGGGTGATTCCCTGATGCACCTCTATGCAGACGACACCATTCTGTATACTTCTGGCATGTCTTTGGACACTGTGTTAACAAACCTCCAAACGAGATTCAATGCCATACATCACTCCTTCCGTGGCCTCCAACTGCTCTTAAACTCTAGTAAAACTAAATGCATGCTTTTCAACCGTTCGCTGCCCGCACCCGTTCGCCCGACTAGCATCACTACTCTGGATGGTTCTGACAATGTGTGGACAACTACAAATACTTAGCTATCTGGCTAGACTGTAAACTCTCCTTCCAGACTCATATTAAACATCTCCAATCCCAAATTAAATCTAGAATCGGCTTCCTAATTCACAACAAAGCCTCCTTCACTCACGCCGCCAAACATACCCTCATAAAACTGACTATCCTACCGATCCTTGACTTCGGCGATGTCATTTACAAAATAGCCCCTAACACTCTACTCAGCAAACTGGATGCAGTCTATCACAGTGCCATCCGTTTTGTCATCAAAGCCCCATATCCCACCACCTCTGCGACCTGTGTGCTCTCGTCGACTGGCCCTCGCTACATATTCGTGGCCAGACCCACTGGCTCTAGGTCATCTATAAGTCTATGCTAGGTAAAGCTCCGCCTTATCTCAGCTCACTGGTCACGATAACAACACCCACCCGTAGCACGCGCTCCAGCAGGTATATCTCACTGGTCATCTCCAAAGCCAACACCTCGTTTGGCCGCCTTTCCTTCCAGTTCTCTGCTGCCAATGACTGGAACGAATTGCAAAAATCACTGAAGTTGGAGACTTATATCTCCCTCACTATCTTTAAACATCAGCTATCTGAGCAGCTAACCGATCGCTGCTGCTGCACATAGCCCATCTGTAAATAGCCCATCCAATCTACCTACCTCATCCCCATATTGTTTTTATTTACTTTTCTGCAATTTTGCACACCAGTATTTCTACTTGCACATTATCATCTGCACATCTATCACTCCAGTGTTAATATGCTAAATTGTAATTACTTTGCTGCTCTATGGCCTATTTATTGCCTTATCTCCTCACGCCATTTGCACACATTGTATATAGACTTTCTTTATTTCTATTGTGTTATTAATTGTACGCTTGTTTATTCCATGTGTAACTCTGTGTTGTTGTTTGTGTCGCACTGCCTTGCTTTATCTTGGCCAGGTCGCAATTGTAAATGAGAACTTGTTCTCAACTAGCCTACCTGGTTAAATAAAGGTGAAATAAAAAATATATTAAAAAAACACTCCATTTAGTATGATATGTTATGTTTAGTATGGTTACATAAGACAGATGGTTACTTAAGACAAAAAACGGATGGAGGGTGGTTGGGTAGTGAATTTAACGTGAACGTCTATAAGTAGTTGCAAAGTAGCTCAAACGTAGGAAGTAGTTGAAAAGTTTCTACTTAGGTAAAATGCTAAAGTTGTCTGTGATGAGATTCGAACTTGCAACCTTTCGGTTGCTAGACATTTGTGTTAAAAGCCCATCCAACCACCATCCTTTTGTTTTTTCTGTCTTATGTTACCATACCAAACAAAGTATACTATACTAAATGAAGTGTACCAGATTTACGTACAGAATGATACGAAGTACTCTGAGACCAGGTTGCTCCCCTGTTAGAGGAGGGGAGCCACGATGAGGGATGAATTCTGATTTACTGAGGATTTATATGATTTATGGCTGTAGTGTAAAGTATGTGAGGTATTTGTCAGAATCAATTGTCGTGGGAGTGTCAGGACAAAAACTTACCTGAGGATTTCAGTAATACTGCCTGTCTCCTAAATGGCACCCTTTTCCCCATAGAGCTCTGGTCAAAAGTAGTGCACTTTGTATGGAAAAGGGGTGTCATTTGGTACACAACCAATGTGTTGAGGTATTTGTCAGAATCGTCATGGGAGTGTACCTAAAGTGTACCTGAAGATTTCAGTAATACTGTTTGCCTAATTTTGACCACAAAAATATGCAACCTATATCATTTATGTATGCCAATAAAACAATCACTCAGAGTTATGTGAGGAAGGAAGGGTTATACAGAGGAGCACTTGAACAAATAGACAGTGTTGCTGTCTGTCTAGCTGCAGCTGGGTGCAGCAGGAAGGAACAGATAAAACACTGGTGTTCACTCTTCACCTTCTAGGAAACAGCTTCCCCTGCTGCCTACGTCTGAAGTTGCATGGAGGTCCAACCACTGTCTTATAGCACGTCTGTACCACTTCCAACAGTTATCTAACAGTGGCTATCTACCAACCAATAATCTATCACTACCAGCTAAGCCTATGCTGCACTAGGGACATATTTATGATTCTCTGCTTTCGCCCATTCTGCACTAGGGAAACCTCTACATATTTATGATTCTCTGCTGTTGCCCATTCTGCACTAGGGATACCTCTACATATTTATGATTCTCTGCTTTCGCCCATTCTGCACTAGGGATACCTCTACATATTTATGATTCTCTGCTTTCGCCCATTCTGCACTAGGGATGACCTCTACATATTTATGATTCTCTGCTGTAGCCCATTCTGCACTAGTGATACCTCTACATATTTATGATTCTCTGCTGTCGCCCATTCTGCACTAGGGATACCTCTACATATTTATGATTCTCTAGGGATACCTCTACATATTTATGATTCTCTGCTGTAGCCCATTCTGCACTAGGGATACCTCTACATATTTATGATTCTCTGCTGTCGCCCATTCTGCACTAGGGATACCTCTACATATTTATGATTCTCTGCTGTCGCCCATTCTGCACTAGGGATACCTCTACATATTTATGATTCTCTGAGGTAGCCCATTCTGCACTAGGGATACCTCTACATATTTATGATTCTCTGCTTTCGCCCATTCTGCACTAGGGATACCTCTACATATTTATGATTCTCTGCTAGGGATACCTCTACATATTTATGATTCTCCCATTCTGCACTAGGGATACCTCTACATATTTATGATTGTCTACTGTCGCCCATTCTGCACTAGGGATACCTCTACATATTTATGATTCTCTGCTGTAGCCCATTCTGCACTAGGGATACCTCTACATATTTATGATTCTCTGCTGTAGCCCATTCTGCACTAGGGATACCTCTACATATTTATGATTCTCTACTGTAGCCCATTCTGCACTAGGGATACCTCTACATATTTATGATTGTCTACTGTCGCCCATTCTGCACTAGGGATACCTCTACATATTTATGATTCTCTACTGTAGCCCATTCTGCACTAGGGATACCTCTACATATTTATGATTCTCTGCTGTCGCCCATTCTGCACTAGGGATACCTCTACATATTTATGATTCTCTGCTGTCGCCCATTCTGCACTAGGGATACCTCTACATATTTATGATTCTCTACTGTAGCCCATTCTGCACTAGGGATACCTCTACATATTTATGATTCTCTACTGTAGCCCATTCTGCACTAGGGATACCCCTACATATTTATGATTCTCTTCTGCACTAGGGATACCTCTAGATATTTATGATTCTCTGAGGTAGCCCATTCTGCACTAGGGATACCTCTACATATTTATGATTCTCTGCTGTCGCCCATTCTGCACTGGGATACCCCTACATATTTATGATTCTCTACTGTAGCCCATTCTGCACTAGGGATACCCCTACATATTTATGATTCTCCGAGGTAGCCCATTCTGCACTAGGGATACCTCTAGATATTTATGATTCTCTGAGGTAGCCCATTCTGCACTAGGGATACCTCTACATATTTATGATTCTCTGAGGTAGCCCATTCTGCACTAGGGATACCTCTACATATTTATGATTCTCTGAGGTAGCCCATTCTGCACTAGGGATACCTCTACATATTTATGATTCTCTACTGTAGCCCATTCTGCACTAGGGATACCTCTACATATTTATGATTCTCTGCTGTCGCCCATTCTGCACTAGGGATACCTCTACATATTTATGATTCTCTGCTGTCGCCCATTCTGCACTAGGGATACCTCTAGATATTTATGATTCTCTGAGGTAGCCCATTCTGCACTAGGGATACCTCTACATATTTATGATTCTCTGAGGTAGCCCATTCTGCACTAGGGATACCTCTACATATTTATGATTCTCTGAGGTAGCCCATTCTGCACTAGGGATACCTCTATTTACTCTGATATTACCTCTACATATTTATGATTCTCTGAGGTAGCCCATTCTGCACTAGGGATACCTCTACATATTTATGATTCTCTGCTGTCGCCCATTCTGCACTAGGGATACCTCTACATATTTATGATTCTCTACTGTAGCCCATTCTGCACTAGGGATACCTCTACATATTTATGATTCTCTACTGTCGCCCATTCTGCACTAGGGATACCTCTACATATTTATGATTCTCTGAGGTAGCCCATTCTGTGCTAGGGATACCTCTACATATTTATGATTCTCTGCTGTCGCCCATTCTGCACTAGGGATACCTCTACATATTTATGATTCTCTGCTGTAGCCCATTCTGTGCTAGGGATACCTCTACATATTTATGATTCTCTGCTGTAGCCCATTCTGCACTAGGGATACCTCTACATATTTATGATTCTCTGCTGTAGCCCATTCTGCACTAGGGATACCCCTACGTATTTATGATTCTCTGCTGTCGCCCATTCTGCACTAGGGATACCCCTACGTATTTATGATTCTCTGCTGTCGCCCATTCTGCACTAGGGATACCTCTACATATTTATGATTCTTCACTGTAGCCCATTCTGCACTAGGGATACCTCTACATATTTATGATTCTCTGCTGTCGCCCATTCTGCACTAGGGATACCTCTACATATTTATGATTCTCTACTGTAGCCCATTCTGCATTAGTGTATGTGGGCCCTGGTCAAAAGTAGTGCCCTATATATGAAATAGGGGCCCATTTGGTACACAACCAGGGTCTTCTCTTGTTCCCCATCGAAGTATGGGGTAGGGTGGGTTGTGGTGGGGTATGTCACGGTGTGTCACGGTGTGTCACAGCAGCCGGTTGCTCACTTCAAAGCCAGTCAGTGAACCAGAAGCTGTGGGCCCTCAGACCTGACACTTTCCCACTCCTCTGGTGACATCACCGGTCATTGCTGGGAATGTAGGGAGAAGAGAGATGCTTTTATCTTAACCAGGAGCAAAGGCATGCACGATTAGGGCAGATTATATGCAGATTTGTCATCGTCATAAATCCACAGCTGTCCAGGGCCTCACATTTTTATTTGTCACTTCAAAGGCATTCTTCACTGTCTCTCTTTGGTTCATTGTTTTGGGCATGGATTGCCAGTGGACAAATGCATTTTCAGTCTGTCAGTGTGAAAGTTGTTTTTCAACAATGCATATTGAAACAATGTTTTTCTGACATAAAAGTAGTGTTCTGTCGGGGCCAATGATTTGGATGTCCAGGGTGGATGGTGACTACAGAGCTGTCCATTAAATTCCCTCTGCTGAGTGACTGGCTGATGACCCAAAACTAAAGAGGAGAATGTAAGACGTTCCAAGACCACCCTAGCATGTCTCCAGTGACCACCTGAAGCACCAGTAGCAGCCATGGCAGGACATTATCAGTCTTGATTATGCAGAAAGGCCTTGTGGCCCATAACCATTACACCCCTGCAGCGATGGGAAATGACTGGTGAGCTGCTGTTGCAGTTCCTGTTCTTCTTGTTTTTGTTCTTCCCCTCTTCCTCCTGCTTCCCTCCTCCGCCTGCTCCCCTCCTCACCCTCCTCTCATCTTCCTGCTCCCCTCCTCTTCCTGCTCCCCTCCTCCTCCACTCCTCCCCCTACTCCCCTCCTACTCCTCTCCTCCTCCTACTCCTCCTCCACTTGCTCCCCTCCTCCTGCTTACCCTCCTCTCCTCCTCCTCCTCCTCCACTCCACCCCCCTACTCCCCTCCTCCTGATCTCCTCCCCCTACTCCCCTCCTCCTCCTCTCCCCCCTCCCCCTACTCCCCCTCCTCCTGATCTCCTCCCCCTATTCCCCTCCTCCTCCCCCTACTCCCCTCCTCCTCTCCTCCTCATCTCCTCCACCTGCTCCCCTCCTCCTCCACTCCCCCTACCTCCTCCCCTCCTCCTCCTGCTCCCCTCCTCCTGCTTACCCTCCTCTCCTCTGCCTGCTCCCCTTCTCCTCCACTCCTCCCCTCCTCCTCCGCTCCTCCCCATACTCCCCTCCTCCTCATCCCCCTACTCCACTCCTCCCCCTACTCCCCTCCTCCCCCTGCTCCCCTCCTGCTTACCCTCCTCCCCTGCTCCCCCTCCTCCTCTCCCCCTACTCCCCCTCCTCCTCCTCCTCCTCCTCTTGCTCCCCCTCCTCCTCATCTCATCCTTCTACTCTCATCCTCCTGCTGCCCTCCTCTCCTCTTCTCTTCCTCCTCTCCTCCTCCTCCTCCTCCTCCTCCTCACCCCTCTTTCTCTCCTCCTCCTCCTCTCTCTCTCCTCTTCCTCTCCTCCTCTCTCCTCTCTTACTCCTCCTCCTCACCATGCAGCAGCAGCAGTAACAGCTGAGTGACCTGGTGGGTGACAACTCTTTCATCTGAGGTTCTCCTCTCCACTGGCCAGCTGTTTGCTATTCCTCATTCTGACAGCCTGAGACAGAGGACCAATGCTTCCATGCAGAATCTCTCACACTCACACACACTCACACACACACTAGCACTGCGCGGGTCAGCAGTCTTTTCACCTGCAACCATCTGCAGTTGCTAATAACTATTATGCAGAAAGGCCTTGTGGCCCATAACCATTACACCCCTGCCCGACTATAATGTGATGAAGTGAAAATCTGAGGCCAGCACCAGACCTAACCCTAATAAAGAAAATGTGCTGTAGTCAGGGACGGCAGAACGATTTTTGCAGGATTTGTATTGCTTGATTTAGATATGTTTCTGCTTATAATTTTCAACATTTTGGCTATTTGTTAGTCAACTTGTCTGTAATTAGATACGTGCAGCCTCTCTTCTGTCATTATACGTTGCCCTAGAAGACTAACCTTGCTCACCAGAACAATGTCATGCATTGATAGAATGAATGATTCAATCTAGTTTTCTCTGTGATCTCTGCTTCTTTCATGGAGAAAAGACGTTTAGGGACCGGGGAGAAAGTCCAATAACAAAAAATAAAGGGAAAAGTTTGAGCGGTTGTAAGGAAATATAAAGCTGTGAAAACAACCCAACATATTTCTGATAAGATTTCAGTTCGGCTTGGATGCACATTTTATGTGGTTGAAATACTATCTGCTTTTATGACGCTGATAAATATAGATACTGTCTGTAGAGGCGATATCTGCACATTCATAGAGGCGCTATCTGCACATTCACATTGGCTCAAGATCAACATTTCTCCACTCCTATTCCTGAGTAAAAATGTAGCCTATATTCGGTGTAGTCCTGTCATTAAACAGTAAGAAATGCTTGATTCTGCAGGAGTTAATATTAAGGCTATGTGAGAGGTTATAGACCGACAGTCAGTGTCCAGATATCAGTATCTATTTAACCCATCTGAACAGTAGGATACAGTTCCCTTGGCCACAGGCCTATTTAAGTCACTGTCTTGTGACTGTTGAATTCATAGCACCTCACAATCATCACACACAACACATCCGGCACTGCTATCATCCTCTTTCACCACTTCACCAAATCTTTCCTAAACATGACGTTTCTGGCCCTTCATTGTCTTTACTTTCAACTCTCCATTTTACAGCTTTTCTCTTATTGAATTCAACTCTGACATTGTCCTTTTTCCTTCTGTGTATCGACCCCTTTCCCAAAAAGGGCCATAAAGATTAGGTGTATGCACTAATGCCACTGATAAAATAATGACAGAAAAACCTCAATGTAGCCTTAGAGATACACATTTCACAAAAATGATACATGCATTTCTTAAGGTATTGTTTTCTCTTTGTTCAGTTCACCTGCCACCAAACTGCCTTTCATCCACACAATCTCTCATGATCACCGGAAACCGGCCCACCCTGCGGATATAACCGTGGTAACTGCAGGTTATTAGTCAACCGGCCCACCCTGTGGATATAACCGCGGTAACTGCAGGTTATTAGTCAACCGGCCCACCCTGCGGATATAACCGCAGTAACTGCAGGTTATTAGTCAACCGGCCCACCCTGTGGATATAACCGCGGTAACTGCAGGTTATTAGTCAACCGGCCCACCCTGCGGATATAACCGCGGTAACTGCAGGTTATTAGTCAACCGGCCCACCCTGCGGATATAACCGCGGTAACTGCAGGTTATTAGTCAACCCACCCACCCTGCGGATATAACCGCGGTAACTGCAGGTTATTAGTCAACCCGCCCACCCTGCGGATATAACCGCGGTAACTGCAGGTTATTAGTCAACCCGCCCACCCTGCGGATATAACCGCGGTAACTGCAGGTTATTAGTCAACCCGCCCACCCTGCGGATATAACCGCGGTAACTGCAGGTTATTAGTCAACCCTGCCCAACTGCAGGTTATTAGTCAACCCGCCCACCCTGATATAACCGCGGTAACTGCAGGTTATTAGTCAACCCGCCCACCCTGCGGATATAACCGCGGTAACTGCAGGTTATTAGTCAACCCCCACCCTGCGGATATAACCCTGCAGGTTATTATCAACCCTGCGGATATAACCGCGGTGCTGCAGGTTATTAGTCAACCCGCCCACCCTGCGGATATAACCGCGGTAACTGCAGGTTATTAGTCAACCCGCCCACCCTGCGGATATAACCGCGGTAACTGCAGGTTATTAGTCAACCCGCCCACCCTGCGGATATAACCGCGGTAACTGCAGGTTATTAGTCAACCCGCCCACCCTGCGGATATAACCGCGGTAACTGCAGGTTATTAGTCAACCCGCCCACCCTGCGGATATAACCGCGGTAACTGCAGGTTATTAGTCAACCCGCCCACCCTGCGGATATAACCGCGGTAACTGCAGGTTATTAGTCAACCCGCCCACCCTGCGGATATAACCGCGGTAACTGCAGGTTATTAGTCAACCCGCCCACCCTGCGGATATAACCGCCCACCCTGGGATAACTGCAGGTTATTAGTCAACCCGCCCACCCTGCGGATATAACCGCGGTAACTGCAGGTTATTAGTCAACCCGCCCACCCTGCGGATATAACCGCGGTAACTGCAGGTTATTAGTCAACCCGCCCACCCTGCGGATATAACCGCGGTAACTGCAGGTTATTAGTGCAGGTTATTAGTCCCCGCCCACCCTGCGGATATAACCGCGGTAACTGCAGGTTATTAGTCAACCCGCCCACCCTGCGGATATAACCGCGGTAACTGCAGGTTATTAGTCAACCCGCCCACCCTGCGGATATAACCGCGGTAACTGCAGGTTATTAGTCAACCCGCCCACCCTGCGGATATAACCGCGGTAACTGCAGGTTATTAGTCAACCCGCCCACCCTGCGGATATAACCGCGGTAACTGCAGGTTATTAGTCAACCCGCCCACCCTGCGGATATAACCGCGGTAACTGCAGGTTATTAGTCAACCCGCCCACCCTGCGGATATAACCGCGGTAACTGCAGGTTATTAGTCAACCCGCCCACCCTGCGGATATAACCGCCCACCCTGCGGAACTGCAGGTTATTAGTCAACCCGCCCACCCTGCGGATATAACCGCGGTAACTGCAGGTTATTAGTCAACCCGCCCACCCTGCGGATATAACCGCGGTAACTGCAGGTTATTAGTCAACCCGCCCACCCTGCGGATATAACCGCGGTAACTGCAGGTTATTAGTCAACCCGCCCACCCTGCGGATATAACCGCGGTAACTGCAGGTTATTAGTCAACCCGCCCACCCTGCGGATATAACCGCGGTAACTGCAGGTTATTAGTCAACCCGCCCACCCACCCTGCGGATATAACCCTGCGGTAACTGCAGGTTATTAGTCAACCCGCCCACCCTGCGGATATAACCGCGGTAACTGCAGGTTATTAGTCAACCCGCCCACCCTGCAGGTTATTAGTCAACCCGCCCACCCTGCGGATATAACCGCGGTAACTGCAGGTTATTAGTCAACCCGCCCACCCTGCGGATATAACCGCGGTAACTGCAGGTTATTAGTCAACCCGCCCACCCTGCGGATATAACCGCGGTAACTGCAGGTTATTAGTCAACCCGCCCACCCTGCGGATATAACCGCGGTAACTGCAGGTTATTAGTCAACCCGCCCACCCTGCGGATATAACCGCGGTGACTGCAGGTTATTAGTCAACCCGCCCACCCTGCGGATATAACCGCGGTAACTGCAGGTTATTAGTCAACCCGCCCACCCTGCGGATATAACCGCGGTAACTGCAGGTTATTAGTCAACCCGCACATCACTAACACACACACAGACACACACACGCCACTGTGGCCCACTGCAAAACAGGATACAACCACACCTGGACTGAGTAGCCCAATCATCAGATCAACATCACGCATCAGGTCCTAGTGCCATAGATCCCTGCATTAGCAGAATATACAAGCTGGCCTGGGCTTCTTCAGTAGTCAGGGGAGAGAGGGTAGAGCACAGGTGCTACAGGTCAGTGTACACACATTACAGGGTCCAGGGATGGGGTGGAAGGGGGAGGGGTTAGGCTGCTGTTCAGGAGAAAGGGGTTAAGATCAGGGTGAGGCATGTGAGAGCGAAGGGCATCTGTTTTCTCCATCTCCCTGTGTTTACTCCCCTTCTCCCTCTCACCCTCCTTTCTGCTCCTCTCTTAATTCAATTTGTGGGAACCCCCATCCCTCCGCTCTCCCCTCCCTCCCATCCAGCTGTCCCCTGTGAGAGTGCATTCCAGCTGGGGTTTCTAGGGCCTTAGGGGGGCTTAGGGACAGATCCTGGAGGATTACCTCTGGCTAAAAGGGACCAACCCACCCAAAACCATCAATTCAGTGGTGGAACTGCACACCATGGCTGCCATACCCACCACCTTTCCTCTCTCCCCTCTCTTTCTCTCCTTTCCTTGAAATGTGAGACTGCCAGGCATAACTGGTGAGCATAACCCACAAGGAGCTCTCTCTTTCGCTCTCTCTCTCTCATTCTCTCTCTGTCTCTATCTCTTTCTCTCTCTCTGCCTACTACTAGAACAGTAGGACATTCACCAGAGAGTGATAATGAGTGTGTTCAGTTTTCAGTCTCCCCAGATAGACGAGAGTTGACACCAAATCCTGACCTGGCTGCTCATGGCTCAACTGTGGAAGGAAGAGGCTAGACTTCATCTGTGATGTAATGGCCACCCAATGGGACAACTATACAGGCTGTATCATAATCGGCCGTGATTTGGAGTCCCAAAGGGCGGCGCACAATTGGCCCAGGGTCGTAAAGGTTAAATAAATAAAAACGTCTCATCAACAGAATGGCTGTTTGGTTCACAATATGTCTGTATTTGCTGTGCGGTTATTTAACTCTTATTTTACCAGGTCAGTTGACTGAAAACACATTCTCACTTACAGCAACAACCTGGGGAATAGTTACAGGGGAGAGGTAAGGGGGATGAGTGAGCCAATTGGAAGCCAGAGATGATTAGGTGACCGTGATGCATTGTGGGCCAGATTGGGAATTTAGCCAGGACACCGGGGTTAACACCCCTACTCTAACAATAAGTGCCATGGGATCTTTAGTGACCACAGAGTCAGGACACCAGTTTAACGTCCCATCCAAAAGACAGCACCCTACACAGGGCAATGTCCCCAATCACTGCCCTGGGAAATTGGGATATTTTTTTAGACCAGAGGAAAAGGGCCCTCCAATACCACTTTTTTTGTAATGGCTGATTGATACTTTGTGAGTTACAGTTGAGTGTGGTAACTGAATTATAATACCATTCGTGTTATCATGAGTTACTTCAACTATTCTAATATTGCTTTCAATGTTAAGGAATATGGGACATTTTTGTATCAATCATTTTTCTGTCAAGGATTCATTAGCACTCTTGAGAGAGTGAAAAGGTCATATTTAAGTTAACAGATCATCATGAGCACAGGGGAGTGTGAAAGTCTCCTAACACGGAATGTTAGCCACAGCAGCTGATGATGCAGGACAATAATCTCCTCTGGATGGACAGTGGAAATAGCTCCGACAAGACTGGCCGGGAATGGAATGCCAGCGTGGCTTAGAGCCAGACAGAACTGGCAAGGAATGGAATGCCATTGTGGCTCAGAGCCAGACAGGACTAGCGGGGCACCAGTGTGGCACAGCGCCAGAGGCTTGGACACAAGACAGGCAGTGTGTGGAGCACAATAGACCAGTTCCCACAAACCAAATCCATCCTGACTCTAATGGTTCCAATGGTCATGTCACATTCCTAGCATGGCCAAAATCCCTGTCATTGATAGCTTGGCATTTTAGAATATTTTGGGGGGAAAGAAATCTGCAGTTGTTCCCCTGTCTGGAAAGAGATGCCTCACTCTGTCAACCTGATGTGTAATTTAGACCTAAATATTGCACATTCTCTCATGGCTCTGGTGCTGTCGTGGTTTCAGGGAGAGTAGACAGCAGGGGGCGGTGTTATACCACAAAGGCAATACTAAGACCTATTATATCTGTCTAAAATGAGGAAAATACTCTCAGCTATTCTAAAATAAAATAAAATATATACAATGTTTGTCTACAAAAACAAATACTTTTCTGTATCTACAGATTTTCACAGAAGAAGCTGTGAGAACCGAATGCCACCAAACTAGACGATTCACATTCCTCAACAATCAACCGAATTAGACGTTAGTTTAGCCACAAATAAAACATGTCACATTTTATTCTCCCATAGACAACAGGCCTCGTGTGTGTTTCAACATGACATAACACATAACCAATGGGGTTAACAGGTTGTTACTACCAGCCGATAGAAAGTTATGGAACGGCTATCCTTTCTGCCTACCTACTTCACATGTTGTATTAGTGTGAAAACACCCTCAGAACTGGGACATCCCTGGTTGACTTATGTTAAGTATCATCATGAGATTCCAGGAGCCAAGATGTAAACATTCCGTGAGGAGCACAGTAGTGGTGATCTATATAGGTTAGTTACCATCATAGTGGTGGTCTATATAGGTTAGTTACCATCATAGTGGTGATCTATATAGGTTAGTTACCATCATAGTGGTGGTCTATATAGGTTAGTTACCATCATAGTGGTGATCTATATAGGTTAGTTACCATCATAGTGATCTTTATAGGTTAGTTACCATCATAGTGGTGATCTATATAGGTTAGTTACATCATAGTGGTGATCTATATAGGTTAGTTACATCATAGAGGGGATCTATATAGGTTAGTTACATCATAGTGGTTGTCTATTTAGGTTAGTTACCATCATAGAGGTTGTCTATATATGTTAGTTACCGTCATAGTGATCTATATAGGTTAGTTACCATCATAGTGATCTATATAGGTTAGTTACCATCATAGTGGTGATCTATATAGGTTAGTTACCATCATAGTGGTGATCTATATAGGTTAGTTACCATCATAGTGATCTATATAGGTTAGTTACCATCATAGTGGTGATCTATATAGGTTAGTTACCATCATAGTGATTTATATAGGTTAGTTACCATCATAGTAGTGGTCTATATAGGTTAGTTACCATCATAGTGGTGGTCTATATAGGTTAGTTACCATCATAGTGATCTATATAGGTTAGTTACCATCATAGTAGTGGTCTATATAGGTTAGTTACCATCATAGTGGTGGTCGATATAGGTTAGTTACCATCATAGTGGTGATCTATATAGGTTAGTTACCATCATAGAGGTTGTCTATATAGGTTAGTTACCATCATAGTGGTGGTCTATATAGGTTAGTTACCATCATAGTGGTGATCTATATAGGTTAGTTACATCATAGTGGTGATCTATATAGGTTAGTTACCATCATAGTGGTGGTCTATATAGGTTAGTTACCATCATAGTGGGGATCTATATAGGTTAGTTACCATCATAGTGGTGGTCATTATAGGTTAGTTACCATCATAGTGGTGATCTATATAGGTTAGTTACCATCATAGTGGTGGTCTATATAGGTTAGTTACCATCATAGTGGTGATCTATATAGGTTAGTTACCATCATAGTGGTTGTCTATATAGGTTAGTTACCATCATAGTGGTGGTCTATATAGGTTAGTTACCATCATAGTGGTTGTCTATATAGGTTAGTTACCATCATAGTGGTGGTCTATATAGGTTAGTTACCAACATATTGGTGATCTATATAGGTTAGTTACCATCATAGTGGTGATCTATATAGGTTAGTTACCATCATAGTGATCTATATAGGTTAGTTACCATCATAGTGGTGGTCTATATAGGTTAGTTACCATCATAGTGGTGATCTATATAGGTTAGTTACCATCATAGTGGTGATCTATATAGGTTAGTTACCATCATAGTGATTTATATAGGTTAGTTACCATCATAGTGGTGGTCTATATAGGTTAGTTACCATCATAGTGGTGATCTATATAGGCTAGTTACCATCATAGTGGTGGTCTATATAGGTTAGTTGCCATCATAGTGGTGATCTATATAGGCTAGTTACCATCATAGTGGTGGTCTATATAGGTTAGTTGCCATCATAGTGGTGTTCTACTGTATATAGGTTAGTTACCATCATAGTGGTGTTCTACTGTATATAGGTTAGTTACCATCATAGTGGTGTTCTACTGTATATAGGTTAGTTACCATCATAGTGGTGATCTACTGTATATAGGTTAGTTACCATCACTGGGGAATGACAGTGATATTGTAGCTGTGTTATAAGGGCTAAGACACACTTTTCCATCATTATGGACTGGTTTCCAAATGGCACACTATTCCCTTTTTTGTGCACTACTTTTGACTAGGGCCCATAGGGTGCCATTTGGAATGCATACCATGACTTTAGACCTCTGTCAGAATCAATCCTCCTCCTTCAGAATGACTTCTGTCTGGCCTCATCCCTCAGTTTAATACTGACTACATGTTGTGTTGCTGGCCTCATCCCTCAGTTTAATACTGACTACATGTCATGTTTCTGGCCTCATCCCTCAGTCTAATACTGACTACATGTTGTGTTGCTGGCCTCATCCCTCAGTCTGATACTGACTACATGTCATGTTTCTGGCCTCATCCCTCAGTCTGATACTGACTACATGTCATGTTGCTGGCCTCATCCCTGTCTGATACTGACTACATGTCATGTTTCTGGCCTCATCCCTCAGTCTGATACTGACTACATGTCATGTTTCTGGCCTCATCCCTCAGTCTGATACCGACTACATGTCACGTTGCTGGTCTCATCCCTGTCTGATACTGACTACATGTCATGTTTCTGGCCTCATCCCTCAGTCTGATACTGACTACATGTCATGTTTCTGGCCTCATCCCTCAGTCTGATACTGACTACATGTCATGTTTCTGGCCTCATCCCTCACAGTCTAATACCGAACGGCACCCAATTCGCTTAATCGTGCACTACTTTTGACCAGAGTCGTAGAGAATATTGATAAAGCTGAGGATGAATGGGCTTGAAGGAGGATAGGACTCAACATGCTCTGCAGTGCAGCAGTCCATGGGTACTGCTCTGACTGTCAAAGCTACAGTGCAAAGGAAGAAGCGCCTTGGCTTGCAGTCTAATTAAGGTTCATTGAGGATTTGGAGCAAGCTAGATGTGTGAGAGTCACTCTAGGACAGTGGAAGTTGAATTGAAGATGTTTATTATTGAATGGTGCATTTCATCCTTCTTCAGGGTGTTATAAAGCTGCATCGGCTCTACTGTGTTCCTGTCTGTCCAGAGTGTTGGGGTTTTACCTACCTAAAAGTTTTGTAACTTTCAAGATTTTTTTTTGTCATTTAGCACATCTAGTGGCCATGTTTGGTACTTCAGATTATTACAGGTGTCTAATCATCTCTGGCCCACTGTGTGGCCTTATCACATGTAAAATATGAAATAATTAAAGATGACAACACTGTAAAACATTTTCCTAAATATCAACCAAACTTAGCAAATACCATCAGTGTTAAATATGAGGGTTTCAGCATAAAATATCCTTTATATATTTTGCTACTATGTCAACATGTATTTGTTATCAATGTTTTGCCATCAAACTGGTGGCAGCTGTGATAAAAGTCACCAGTTGGAAGAGTTGCAGAGGCAAATGATAATAATGCCATTGTTGATTAGATGCTTTTTTCCTTAGTTAGGCTTTTCTCTAAAAAAGTCCTTAGTTAGGATTTTCTCTAAATACGCTTGAGGCGTCACTACAGATCTGGGTTTGATCCCCATCTGTGTCGCAGACGGCCATGACCAGGAGACCCATGAGGCAACGCACAATTGGCCAAGCGTCGTCCGGGTTAGGGAAGGGTTTTTCTTTCCGTCCGGGATGTCCTCGTCACATCGCGCTCTAGTGACTCCTGTGGTGGGCTGGGCGCATGCACGCTGACACAGTCACCAGATTTTCCTCCAGAAACATTGGTGCGGCTGGCCCCCGGGTTAAGTGAGCAGTGTGTCAAGACGAAGTGTGGCTTGGCAGGGTCGTGTTTCGGAGGGCTCTCGACCATCGCCTTTCCTGAGTCCGTATGGGAGTTGCAGCGATGGGACAAGACGAAACTACAAATTGGATATCACAAAAATTGTGGAGAAAAAGGGATCCAAAGTACAACAAAAAAAAGTATAAATGACTGAACTTAACGGAATTTATTGCAGTCTATGCTAATGACCAAAATTATAGAAGATTCCAGTAACTTTGGTAAATTACCGGTAGCTTTACAAGCCTACCTGTGACATCGTTTAACCAACTTATTTATGACAGAAAATCTACCCTGTACAGCAGTATTAATAAAACACTTCAACTGTACTTGGTCAAGGGCTAGTGTAAATAAAACTCTTCAACAGTACTTGATCAACATTTATCAGCGTGTGAAAGAACAGAATAACGGTAAACTTTCTCTTCCTGCCGTGTCATGATTGCTCATTACATAAATTATACACAATTTCATACAAAATACAAACAAATGCAAAACTGAACATTTTCATTGATTGAATTTGAACATATTCAAAGTTTGATTTGTCTTTTGACAAAATAAATTAAATAAACCCTGACTTTCACTGAATTATGTCAATGAAGTGACAGACCTCCAAACAAGGGGTCTAATGTTCCACTGCACTATTCTGCATAGCAACATGAACATGATTGGCTCAGTTAAACAAGGTACATTATTTATAGTGCTACATACAACAGTCTTCTACTTTCACTAAGAGTGCAATAGGTTATTTTGCCATAAATAAGTGCATACATTTTCTTCAAGTTAGATATGTAGATCAAACACATTGATCTGCCACTTGAACTCAATGGCAATGACCCAGATGGCACCCTATTCCCTATAGATGGCACCCTATTCACAATATAGCTCACTACTTTGACAAGAGCCCTATGGGTGCTATTTGAGATGTAGAAAATGTCATTGGGTCTTGGACTACTAACTCATCTATACATTATTATTACTTTGCCTGTCTTGCAATGCAAGTGAGTGGGCTGAAGAACAGATAGACAGGATCCATAAAGCGATCAAATTGCTCATAATATTACTTCATGATTTAGTAGGATTGTCAATGCATTCTGTACAAAAATATCAAGCACAGTGTAGACAGATACTCCATCTCATGGATAGCTCAAATAGCTTATGGTTTGTTTCATTCAACTGCACCTTTAAATGCAAGTGATTATTTCTAAGCAATCAATGGCTTATATATATTTAAAAGCAAGGCTCCGTATTCATAAAGTGTCTCAGAGTAGGAGTGCTGATCTAGGATCAGATCCACCCCCCTTCTCAATATAATCATATTCATTATGATCTAAAAGAAAACACTGATCCTAGTTCAGCAGTCCTACTCAGAGATACTTTATGAATATGGGCTCAGCGGATTGGTAACATTTGAGTTCTGCATCATCTCATCTTACTCATTGACCAATGGAAGAACTGCTTGTTCAGTATTACATCAGGTTCATGACAGGGCATGCTGACACACTGACCAGTAAACCAGAACTGCACCAACAGGATGTTCTTCTGGACAAACAAAATGGCTGACAAGAGTTTTCTTTTTAAAGCAAGTCCACATTCAAACAGGTCATTAGTCCATTACATTTCTATGCACTACCTGGCATTTTACCTTTATTTACCTAGGCAAGTCAGTTAAGAACAAATTCTTATTTTCAATGGGTTAACTGCCTGTTCAGGGGCAGAACGACAGATTTGTACCTTGTCAGCTCGGGGGTTTGAACTTGCAACCTTTCGGTTACTAGTCCAACGCTCTAACCACTAGGCTACCCTACCGCATGATGACTCCTTGCTGTCCCCAGTCCACCTGGTCGTGCTGCTGCTCCAGTTTCAACTGTTCTGCCTGCGGATATGGAACCCTGATCTGTTCACCGGACGTACTACCTGTCCCAGACCTTCTGTTTTCAACTCTCTAGAGTCAACAGGAGTGGTAGAGATACTCTGAATGATCGGCTATGAAAAGCCAACTGACATTGACTCCTGAGGTGCTGACCTGTTTCACCCTCTACAACCACTGTGATCATTATTATCTGACCCTGCTGGTCATCTATGAACATTTGAACATCTTGCCCATGTTCTGTTATAATCTCCACCCGGCACAGCCAGAAGAGGACTGGCCACCCCTCATAGCCTGGTTCCTCTCTAGGAGAGGTTCCAAGGTTCTGGCCTTTCTAGGGAGTTTTTCCTAGCCACCGTGCTTCTACACCTGCATTGCTTGCTGTTTGGGGTTTTAGGCTGGGTTTCTGTACAGCACTTTGTGACATCAGCTGATGTAAGAAGGGCTTTATAAATACATGTTATTGATTATCCACTTCCTCTGGTCTCCCTCCGTCTGTCTGTCCCAATCTCTCTGTCTCGGACTGTCCCTCTGCCTGCTGTCTGATGTTCAGACAGTCTCTCTGGATGTGAATCTCACTTTTACATTTGAGTATTTTAGCAAATGCTCTGACCCAGAGCGACTTATAGTTGTGAGTGCATACATTTTCATACTGGTCCCCCATGGGAATCGAACCCACAACCCTGGCGTTGCAAGTGCCAAGCTCTAACAAAATGATCCACACGGGACCTCTCCAGTCCAAGTCCTCCATATTCCCAGACATGCCCTGGTTCCTGTTTTAGACAGCAGCCCAAATTGTACCCTATCTCCTATATAGTGCACTACTTATGACAAGGGCCCATTTGGTAAACAGTCTTAGTGGTCGCAGGGGAGCCATGTGCAGCTGGGTGCCAGACAGGAGGATCCTTATCCCTCTAGCCTCTGTTGTGTGGCGCTCTCGTCAGTCAGGGCTCTGCTCCCTCCGAGGGACCGGGGGCAGCTGGCTGGCCTTGGAATGTCTGGCTCTGGAGCCTCCAGGGAGGAGGGTCTTCAGTCTCACATAAATCCACTCAGAGGGAGGTCAGGGTAGGGCCTGCTCTCAGCAGAGGGAGGAGGAGGCTGGTGAATTGGCTGCCCCGCTGCTGCATGTCCATGGTCTGCCCCCCTGGAGGACTCAGGGTTGGGTACAGGGCCAGAGGCTGGACCAGCCTCCTTCAGGCTCCCGTTCTGGAACTGGAACAGAGGAAAATGGCCGACTTAGCTAAGCCTCCCTTTTCTGGTCTAAATTGCCTTGATGTGTAAATACCCACTGGCTTTCAATGATCAAATGATAATGACCTTCTGTTTCTAATGTCTCATTCCCTTGTTAAATCTGATGCGCGATTAAGTATGTGCCATTGGTATTCAACGTTCATATGATGAGCATATAGCTAGAGGAAGTAAAGCGCATAGGTCTAACATTTTACATAATTAGTTCAGGGCCCTAGTCCCTGTGCTGCTACATCTGCATTGCTTGCTGTCTGTGGTTTAAGGCTGGGTTTCTGAATAAGCACTTTTTTTACATCAGCAGATGTCACAAGGACTTTATAAATACATTTGATCTTGTTCCATGGGGCACAATTTTGTATTTATTAGCATTTTTATTAGACAAGTTCAGGTAGGTACCCCCTTTACCTGTTTGACACCTAATGAACACTACCCAGGTTAGTGTCACCTTTCTTACCTGTGTGGTGAATGGCCACTCTGCTCTATTGACCTGGCTGAGCCCCATAGCCAGGGGATGGGCATGCTGAGCACAGCCCTGGCTGGTGGCCTGAGACTGAGCCAGGCCGTCAGGGAGGTGCCTCTGCTGCTGGAACACACCCAGGGCCTCCACCACACTCCACTGGAGCGCTCCCCTACCATCCTCTGTCCCTCGGGGACCACTGGACTCAGGCTGCCCAGGAACTCCTCCAAATTCTGGGGCATGAGGTCTCTGTCCACCCCCTGGCTCTGGAGGCCCGTGGTGGGTACATAGGAGGAGAGCACTGAAGAGCGGCTAACAGACAAAGTGTTCAGCTGGTTCCTGTAGGGGAGGCCCAGGGAAGCTTCCCCCAGGCAGAGGTGCCCATGCTGGGGGTGGTCGTGGTGAGTCTGGAGCACCCCTGGCTGCTCCACATTGAACAATGGAGGAATCTGCTGCTGCTGCTTGGTGATGTCTTTCTGTCTTTGTGTTATTGAACCCGTCCCAGTCACCTGCATGTGCTTCAGTCTGTTACACAGCTGCTGCTGCTGTTGGTTTGGCAATACCTGTCCATTCTGATGGCTCTGTTTCTGCTGCTGTGTTGCCTGTGGGTGGGGCTGTGTGTGTAAATACTGCTGCGGTATTGGCTGCTGTGGGTAGTGGGGCGGAGGCCGATAGTGGTGGACTGATAGGGGATGGACTACAGGCAGCTGTGGTGGCTGTATCTGTGACTGACACTGAGGCACTGTAGAAGAATGTGGTTGTGAGGTTGATGGTTGGTGTAACAGAACTGTAGTAGAATGTAGATGTGGGGTTTGTGATTGTTCCATAGATGGTTGGTGTAACAGCGTGGCATGGCAGCTATAGTCCTGTTCCCCTAACTTAGCCCCCCTGCAAGAGAATACAGTCTGACCCCAGTCCGACCTCTTCCTCAGAGACTCCTGTACGTAGGAAAGAATCTCGTCTGTCAGGTCAGGAAGGAGGCAGTCTCGGCCAGTGTCCAGATCCACATCGAGGAACATCTCATCCTGCTGGAACAGCTCCAGGTCCTCCCTACTGATGCCCAGGTTCATCATGAAGCTCCACAAATCCCTGTCTCTGTCAATCAAATCAATATCTTTATAGTCACAATTGGGAAATGTGTAGTGCAGTCAAGGTTACATAAACAGTAGCAACCACACAGATACACATAAGATAAATATTAAGTGATCAGTTACCTGTCCTCCGATGAGAAGCCGTCGATCCCCCCGCCACCCCCGACCCCCAACGGCTCCTGCTTGAAGAGGACACTCTCCGACAGAGAGAGGATGCTGCCCTCCTGCCAGCTGCTGGAGAAGATGCCCCCACAATCCCCTGCCACCTCCTCCTGTGGAACCCCTGCCACCTCCTCCTGGAGTTGGAGAGGGAGTTGGAGCTCCTTCTGAGTGTGAGGGGAGCAGCAGTAGATGGACTTGTCCTGTTTCAGCAGAGAGCCCAGCAGTGAGTCAGGGTCCAGGGTTCCATCCTGGTTGTTGTTGGTGATATTTCCTGCAGGGCCGGTGGTGTCGCCTGCTAAGGAGTCCCCTGTTACCAGAGTCTTGGGGAAGCTGGTGTTGTAGAGAAGAGCCTCCCCAGTGGTGTAACTGAAAGGCAGCTGGAGGCTCCGCTTCCTTAGGTTGTCCTCTCCCTCTTCATCACTAAAAACAAGTACATTTTAGTCATTTAGCAGACGCTCTTATCCAGAGTGACTTTCAGGAGAAATTAGGGTTAAGTGCTTTGCTCAAGGGCACATTGACAGTTTTTTCACCTAGTAAGCTTGAGGATTCCAACCAGCAACCTTTTGGTTACTGGCCCAACGCTCTTAACCACTAGGCTACTTGCCACCCCAATGGAATGACATTAAAGAATGAGGTTGTGTGTGTGTGCCTGCCGAGACGTACGTGAGGACTCTTTGGGATGCGATGATACACTCAGGCTGTCCGTTCTTGTAGACCAGTCTGGCGTTAGCCTGCACCCACACCCAGCCTGTCAGCTTGGTCAGCAGCCTGAATACTGTCATCCCACTCTCTCCGGTCTTTATCACTGGGCATGGAAACACACAAACACACATTAACCAAGTTACACAGCAGATATGCAGTTTAACTGATAAACTAAAAACATCACCAAAAGTCACCTGGGATGTGGCATATGGTGAACAAAAAAGCTGACATTTAAACAGAATTTTTCTCCTTGCTGTTTCTGTAAAAAAAGATACAGAAAATTCATAACGTTTCATGTGAATTGACAATGCAGCTGCCAGCAACGGTTTGGGTCTCACGATGCATCCTTTTCAGATGCTGAAGCATTGCACCTGTAGTACAATTCCTGTACCTCAATTCCACTTCGCAAAGTTGCCATTTCCTTCTCATTTAACGGGACTTCGCTGCTGTCACTTGCCTTTCTCAGCCATTTTTCAAAAGTTAACGACAATGATGTAGTGGTGGAGAGTCGACTCCAAAAGAATAGATTACTCGACTCCTTGCACACAACGACTCCCGCTGTCGACTCCTGTTTCTGAGTGTTAAGATTAGATTGCGCTAAGAATCAACCCCTAAGATTCAGTATTTTTGGAACGGAGGAGAATTATTAGTTGCCAAACTTCAGAGAACACAAACACTGGCATCTTTCATAGAGAGCTAGCGAGGGCCAGGGAGAGAGGAGGCGCACATTATAGGCAGGTCGGCCACCAGGCAAACAGTCAGAAACACGCACTAGGCCTATCTATCTGTAATCAAAAGCTGTATCTCCTAACGTAAACTCGTACATCGCCTTGGTCCGTACAATTGCCCTTATTTTAGCGCCCCAAAAACGTAATACTTCCAGATCAACTGTAATGTCAATACCATTGTAAAGCACAATTTCTCCCCTTTCCAACAGAATCAATTACATGACCTAAACATTGCCCGTTTCTGCATAATTCAAGCAGGCAAAGAGCCCCGTCTGGTCTTTTTAAAAATGGAGGGTGGGGAAGCGAAACTAATGCGTGATAGTGAGAAGGAGATGTCGTGTGGGAAAATGGCTTTTTTTCACTTTATCAACTTATCGCCTCTAAAATGTAAAAAAAAAAAAAACACTATAAAGAGTTTATAGAATGTGTCATTACATACCTATTTGAAGGTTTGTGTCGAATTTGAATCGAGTTTTTAGGGCAGTGATAAAGTGATCTTCAGAAGTAAACAGCTTTTTTGAGAGTCGTGATCGCTTGCAGTGAAGACGCAAATAATGACTAGGTATCCCCCCCTTACCCCGTCACTGTCCATTGTTTTTAAAGGATGATAGAAGTGCTACACCTGGTGGAGAGAGACTAACACCGAAATAGTAGCTTTAAGAGTGCTGTACGTTATGACATGACACGTCTAGATGTAACGGGTCCGTTTTTTCAACTTTTTTCCAATACTATAGAGCCATTACCATGTCGATCAACGCTTGAATAGAAACTTAGTTCACACCCCTGATTTTGACGTAAACACAGTCCCATTAGTTTTCTTTGTAGCCTCGTTTGAATGTTGCGGTTGCGCACATTTGTACGGAATGGGGTGAGTTTACGGTAATGGAATGCTGTATCTTGCCATTTCTTGGCTTGCAATGTTTCGTAACTTCAGCAAAGCAGGGCCTATCACTAGGGCTGGGCGCTGTACCGTATTTGACGATACACGGGCATTGATGCAGGGACCGGTTTGGGTTTTTACTTGACCTTCTATAACGGTATTTGAATGTTTGGTTTGTTAAATGTGGTACACCTTGTGTAAAGTCCATTTTTATAGTTTACTTCGCTACTTGAGTCATCTCTGTCCACTCTTTCCATGCTGCTTTCCAGACAGACCTAGGCATGCACCATGCATTGCATGGGCAATGCAGCACATGCAACAATGTTGATGAAAATGATGCTGTTTTCACCTTGCTTTCTTACTATAATTTTACTAGCGTTCTACAATTACACTATTGATTTGTGTTTCTTACATCTGAAAACAGCTAGTTGTCTTTTCTTAGCAAGTTGGGCCTAAATCCTGTTAGCCGCTAATCGCTAGCTAGCTAATAAATGTACTGAGTCAGAGCAAACGTAATTAGCTATACAGCCTGACAATACCAGTGATGGTGTAGACCTAAATCAACATGTTGTCTAAATCAGAGGAATACGCGAAGCAAGAATGTTAGCTACATGAAGTAGCTAAGAGAGAACATTCAATGTAGCCAAAGATTATAGGGTCCTCTAGGAAACACTTACCAACAGTTCCTACCCTGTCACAACAACTCTTCCCTGGCATTTTCATTCGTAGTCATGTCAAACACTGAATTCAAATGGCCCACTATTATATTCCAACTATAGAATTAGAATAATCCTTCTATTTCCATGATTCCAACAGTTCAATCATTTTTTTGGTTGAAGTTGAATTGATCAGTATACAACAATCAGAATGGAGACCCATTGAAATCACTTAGAATGTATGTGTTGCCACCCTTGGGTCGCACTTCTCAAAGAAAATTGTGAACATTATTATTCAAAAACAAATTATCGTCAATATAATTGTTTTTTGCCTGATATGATATTTTGGCCATATCACCCAGCCGTACCTATCACCAATGAATAGGCTAGGATATATTACACACAACAGACCGAAGACTGAACACACTCACATCATTAATAAAGAGCAGGTGAGCCAGCCGAAGGGGAGGGGGCAGGCAAAAATGATGTCTTGTCTTGCATGTTTTGCAAATTCACCAAAGTAGCCTCAGGTTTCATTTTAAAATTACACAACTTTCCACAGGCATTTATAGCATACCGTTTAGTTAGGCTATAAAACTGAAAATAACATTTTAACTGCACTGATTTTAGCAACAAAAAAAAAAAAAAAAGATTTTTCATAACATTAAGGATCCCAACTTTGTATAAAAGTTTGAATGTTTAAATGTTCACACCTCTGCTTGTCACAAAGTCTAAATCAAATTTCAATCAAAATTGCCTTCAGGGATTAATAAAGTGTGGTCTTGTTTTATCATATCTTAAAACACCATTCATTTTTTAGAAGTTGCAGGAATGAATCTGTTCAGAAAGTCCCCTCAGGGACACTGGCTGTAGAATGTGCTACTCAACATGTAGAATGTGCTACTCAACATGTAGAATGTGCTACTCAACATGTAGAATGTGCTACTCAACATGTAGAATGTGCTACTCAACATGTAGAATGTGCTACTCAACATGTAGAATGTGCTACTCAACATGTAGAATGTGCTACTCAACATGTAGAATGTGCTACTCAACATGTAGAATGTGCTACTCAACATGTAGAATGTGCTACTCAACATGTAGAATGTGCTACTCAACATGTAGAATGTGCTACTCAACATGTAGAATGTGCTACTCAACATGTAGAATGTGCTACTCAACATGTAGAATGTGCTACTCAACATGTAGAATGTGCAACTCAACATGTAGAATGTGCAACTCAACATGTAGAATGTGCAACTCAACATGTAGAATGTGCAACTCAACATGTAGAATGTGCAACTCAACATGTAGAATGTGCAACTCAACATGCAGTACACTGTGCGTTTGAAATGTGACCCGCACGTTTTTGATCTCGGTCTGTCAGTCTCCATGAACTACACTACATGATAGGACTGTGTGCAGCAGGAGAGCAGTCTTACTCCTCATGTGGTTCTCAGCACAGTGCAGCATGTCAGCAGCATGGATGAACTGGTATCCCGAGCCATGGTTGCACAGCTCAGCCTCAGTGTAACCCAGCACCATCTTCCCTCTGTACAGGAGGACAGGAAAAACACAGGAAGCACAATCAAAACATGTCCCCTCCCTACTTCTGAATAGATCACACTTGTGATCTAAAAGCATAATTAATCATTAAGGCACAAGAGGGTGTGGTATATGGCCAATATACCATGTCTAAGGGCTGTTCTTAAGCACGACGCAAGCGGAGTGCCTGGATACAACCCTTAGCCGTGGTATATTGGCCATATACCACAAACCCCAATGTGCCTTATTGCTATTATAAAGTGGTTACCAATGTAATTAGAGCATTAAAAATATATGTTTCGTCACACCCGTGGTATACAGTATACTGATATACCACGGCTTTCAGCCAATCAGCATTCAGGACTCGAACCACCCAGTTTATAATCTCAAATATGATGAGATTGCGCTGATGGTTCCTCTTAAAATGTATAAATGATTTGAATTATTAGGTTTATTTGACAGGGACCACATACAATTAAAACATACATCTCACAAGACACGTGATGCATTGTACTAGATTTAGCTCAATAGCTCGTTCACAACTCCAGTACCCGGGCAGGTGAACAATAAAATGATTTACCATTCAGACGGCAAGCTTTGAATTCAATGTAAAATATTGTAGTGAAGTGGTATTGAAGGTGCTTAGCGGCAGTAAGCCCCACTAGACAGGCCCACTACTGTTATCGTCACTCACTTGGCGTCGCAGGCAATGGGGGTGAAGTCCAGCTTGTGCTTGGTCTTGAAGATGAAGTTCTTGGTGCGGATCTCCAGGATGGTGGGGGGCTGCAAGGGAGAGGCCAGGGCGAACAGAGCCAGCTGAGGCGGGATGGCCTTGCCCTCCTTTGTCCTCTCGCTCTGGCCATGGAGGAACTTTAGACGCCCCTGGATGTTCAGGGCCTGGAGAACGCGGAATAGCCATTAAACATAGTCAGGGTTGTGTCCCAAATGGCCCCTATTTCACCCTGATGACGGTCGATTCAGACAGGAACATTGGTTAAATAAGATCCCATTAAACTGTTGGAAGGAGCGTCAAGATTATCAATGAGCTGGAGCTCTTTTTATTGAGTACACTTTTCTCCATGCAACTGGTAGCACCTTAAAGGGAAATTTCACAAATGTTCAACTTCCTATTCATCATCAACATATGAGAAAATGGCATCTTTCTATGTACTGTAGTAAAAAATATGGAGGAAGATAAGTGTTTCCAATGATATCATCGGTGCACATTTTAACCAATTATGAGGAGGCATTACCTACTAATTGCCTCCTAATTGTCTATGAATTGGTTGTCATTGGAAACACATCTTCCTCACTTTTTTACTACAGAACATAGAAACATGCCGTTTTCACATATATTGATGTTGGGGTGGTGCTGGATTTAAGCTACAATACTGAGTTTATGTAATAAGAAAACAATTTCCAATTCCAGCTAAATCTAATTATTCAGTGATTATAACTTGACATTCACAAAACTGTAGAGAAATGCAAAAACAATCCAAAAAAGTAGAGAATATTTTTGTGTTCTCAAAGCTTGACTGCAAACGCTATCTGTAGGAAAACTTCCTGGTCTGGATAAGCAGTCTTTGGCCCCACCCTTTCCTGAACTCAAAGGGGAATTGGAGAAGCCTCACACTGATTCCCCCACTTCAGGACAACACATATTTAACCCCTTCCTGACACGCCACTCATCCTCAAAGAAAGTGACTTCAGTGGCTGTCATAATACAATTACAATCTCAAGAGTATCAGCGGGAGATGAGAGTTGATTTGCATTGCGCTGTAGTACACTGTTCACAAGTAATCTTTTTAAATTATTATTTTAAATGATTAGGGTTGAAAAATCCTTCCCTAAAATTCCCTAGATTTTCCAGAAATTGCAGAGATTTCCTCCACGAACTTACTAGGAAGCCAGTGGAGTTGTCCAGGAGACATCTTAACCTGCAGACAAAGTTGCGTTCCAGGAAGGTGGAATTCTCTGGTGGGAGTGCCTCTGGCTTGTAGACTGTGACATCCTGTGGCGAGGATGAATCTTCAAAGGCCAGAGAGGTGGGGGGGGGGTTACACATACTATAGCTATAATAGTGAATTACAGGATGTCTAGAGAAAATAGTATCTTCATATAGTAGACTAACTCTTCGCAGCAGCCCTCACCCCGAGCTGCAAACCTCACCCGGAGGGGACTGTTAACAGTCTCGTCCCCACACTACAAACCAGAATGTTATGCCTCATGTCATTAGCCATTTCCTACTGAGGAAAGACAGAATGCTAGGTAAGAGTTTCTTATCCAGGGCTGGGCCTAGGTCAGGCTCACCCCAGCCAGGTGCCACTTCTGGTCCAAGGTGAAACACTGCTCCACACTACGATATGGAGAGAGAATACAGTGACAGACTGTCTGGATAATATCAAAGATAGTAAAACACCAGTCCTCTATGATCAGTGTAACACGAGTAGGGCAAAGGACCCGTACAAAAAATATGGTTCTCCCCATGGAAACAACGTTACTCGTATGACCAGAGAATGTGAAATACTCCTCGGTTTTAGAAAGACACAAGCTGAGTGGATAGGTAGAGGGTGTTTTATGGCTTTATAAAAGTGTTGAAAAAAAGTGTTGACAGTGCTGAATAAAATCTTAAACATGAACTCACTCATAAAAACAGCATCTCTTCACTGTATTTGTTGACAGTCTCTCTAGTCATGATTTTGTTACTCGCAGTAGTTTTGAAATCTCACAGTAGTCGACTATCAACTTCACTGTGGGCTCGTGGAAGCTGTGACACAGTGATCTGAGATATCTGATTGGCCAGCGGTAGGCCTATAGGTGCACTTGATTTGCTATCCGGACCTGCCAGGTAGGTGGAGTTTGTACCGTCAGACACATGAAATGGGACAAAATGGGAACACTTCAACTACCCGGCGTGTAGCACAGCTGAATCAAGTGCACCTAAAACAAACATTGTAAAAGTAATACAAAAATAGGAATGCAAGGCTTTATTGTTGGGCTTTATACAGAAATGTTTGGCGATCTACTTGGAAAGCCTTGGAGATCGACCAGTCGACTGCAATAGACCAGTTGGATGGACTAGAACATCTAGGCCTACATTCCTGGCTGACACAGCAGAGATACTGTACATTCAAGGAGGTTATTTCCTTTTGTGGCTCTCTTCACTTCCTAGTAGATACCATGTTTCCCTGTGCTTCACCAGCATACATGGAGCTGCTGGACTTAGAACATTAGGTAGCAGACACCCTAGGACTAATATATATAATGAAGGAACCTGCCAATGCAGGGGGAGCTCAATTAATATAAGATCTGGGGCAAGATAGTGTGGATTGGAGAGTGATGGCCTATAAGAAACAGACGTGCTGGTACAAATTGCATGTCGGCTGACTGTGTGGTGAAAAACTAATTCCAGTGCAGGTGAAAAATGCAGCTTTACCTGAGACCAGCTGTCCAGTGTCAGGGGTGGGGTTGGAGTTTACCTGAGACCAGCTGTCCAGTGTCAGGGATGAGGGTGGGGTTGGAGTTTACCTGAGACCAGCTGTCCAGTGTCAGGGATGAGGGTGGGGTTGGAGGTTACCTGAGACCAGCTGTCCAGTGTCAGGGATGAGGGTGGGGTTGGAGGTTACCTGAGACCAGCTGTCCAGTGTCAGGGATGAGGGTGGGGTTGGAGGTTACCTGAGACCAGCTGTCCGGTGTCAGGGATGAGGGTGGGGTTGGAGGTTACCTGAGACCAGCTGTCCGGTGTCAGGGGTGAGGGTGGGGTTGGAGGTTACCTGAGACCAGCTGTCCAGTGTCAGGGATGAGGGTGGGGTTGGAGGTTACCTGAGACCAGCTGTCCAGTGTCAGGGATGAGGGTGGGGTTGGAGGTTACCTGAGACCAGCTGTCCGGTGTCAGGGGTGTTCAGGGCCCAGTGGAGCTGTCTCTGTAACTCTGCTCGGTCCTCCATATGAATGACGTCATAAACACTCTGATGGACGACGTCTGACTGAGAGAAGCAAAAACATCCACCATCATCAAATACAAGTCTAGTAAACTACAAGAAAACAATGCAAACATGGACATTATTGTTGCTAGACAATACATCCTTCCTCTTCCCATCACTTATCTGATGGATCTTAGTCCTGACTTGTACTCTACAAATGTGCTCTGTACTGGGCCTTAGATTCAACCTGGGTTTAGTTCCGATACCCAAATGGACTTATTAGACTTGGTATCTGTTTAGGTCCTGGCTTTCGTTCATGTTGAGGAAATACCAGAGCAATCAACTTTGTCCGGTGTGACCGGTGAAATTCACACCCAAACCGTTAGGTAACACAAATAGTGATATGGACACTAGTAAATAAGCAGTGCTTACGTATTAGTCAGATGTTTTAACCCTATAAAATAGACCAATGTTTCAAGTTCTAAAGTCACATCCACAAGTACAGTGAAATGCCTTTCATGCAAACCCTAACCCCAACAACGCAGTATTCAATACCAATGTAATACTAGTTAATTAATAGCACGAAGTGAATGTGGATGTGAGTTGTGTGATTGTAGTGAAAGTTGTGAGTGTGGATAGTATTAAGCTATTTGAAATTGGGATAACAGGATTTACATTTGGCTATTAAGCGGATTGAAATGTGGATAATATGTACTGAGTCAATGTGTGGAAGTGTGTGTGTTATTCTATATGTATGCAGAAAGACGTGTCTATAGAGAACATAGCATTTATGACTATATAAACTATTGATAGTATGGATGCTGAGGGTTTTTAGATACTATGGATGCTATAGGGACTGTGATGCTCAGGGACTATAGATGCTGTAGAGACTATGGGGACTGTAGAGACTATAGAGGAACCGTGGCAGTGATTCACATGGCTGAAGAAAGATAGAGCTAGTCTTAGAGATTACCGAGTGTGTTTGGAAATAGTACTAAGTGAATGTGGATGTGAGAGTTGTGGAAGTGTGGAAAGGATGTGTTAGGCTCATTGAAATATGGATGTTAAGGTGATTGAAATTTGGACAATAAGAAAATAGAAATTTGGATATTAAGATGAATGAAATTTGGATTAGAGTTTGAAATTGAGAATAATAAGAGATATTATTACTATTAAGTGCTGAGTGAATGAGAGCTGCCAGGGGACTGGCTCAGGTGTGAAAGAGGTAATATGGGAGATTACTGAGTACGTGTCTGAATGGATACCCCAACCTGTTCTGTGAGCTGAGTTTTCGATCTATAATGTTATCTACGGTTATTATAAATGTATAGGAAGTATCGGCAAGCTGGTC
Source organism: Oncorhynchus tshawytscha (assembly GCF_018296145.1). Classification (NCBI taxonomy): domain Eukaryota; kingdom Metazoa; phylum Chordata; class Actinopteri; order Salmoniformes; family Salmonidae; genus Oncorhynchus; species Oncorhynchus tshawytscha. Next base: position 86,920 of record NW_024609386.1, on the reverse strand, counting down.
TTAGGAGAAGGATAGAGTGAGGCCAGAGAAGCCTCAGTGACAATTGTCTGTAGGCATTTATAAAAGGTGTCTACGTGGTCAGAGAACCACTGAAACTGTTGAAGTTACATATGCATAATAACTATGAAGTCTCTAAATGTGTCTGCAGCCACTACTCGTGTGTAACGATAGTCTACATGGTCTGAGAAACACTGATAATAGCACAAGGTATTGTAGGCATTTAGAGTCATTGATGCACATGAGTGGTATGGATGTCTGTAGGCATTTAGGATCTGTAACGTTATATAGGGAATCTGTGTATGTGAGAGATATGAAAGGGGAAAGGACTATTCCCGAATATGCTGTTAAATAGAACTAGTGTAAATATCTAAACCCCTGTATGAATAGAACACTAGCCTAAAGGAGAAATTGGCGAAGAAAAGTATACTGGGTTACGAGAGATTTGATAGTAACAATGGAGAAAAATAATAATTATATACAACTTGCACACCCAAACGTAGACGTACGTAAGTGGTGTACAAAATAGAGACATTAATAGTATAATGGGTTACTAGATTTGATAACGTAACAAATGTATGAAAGTATAATTGGTTACTTGAGTTTAACTTGCTAGGTAGACTTATTATGGATAGAGCACACCATCTACAGTTCATCTTAAAATAAGACATTTAATAAGTGTGAAGTCCTAGTTGAGGGAAACAGATATGGAGGTTAGTGAAAATAAGAAAGTGAATGGTAATATGTGGCTTTCAGATAGCACTCTAATAATGCAATATCGTAGTAATTTGAAGAGTAAATGTTTCAATATAAGGTCACATGACGAACAGATGGATTGTGCATTGGGACTGATATTAAATTAGAGGCCACCATCTGGTGTTTGGGTTAGAGATACGTTTCCTGTGGAACAATAGATAGCAGCCAGTATTAACTGAACTCAAACATGCTGTAAGGGACACCGTGGGGACATTTGGGACAGCGGTATGAATAAAACACATTTTTGATAAGTTAAATTATTGTTACTCAATTTTATAGTTTGGGTAGCATAAATGATTTAAGGTAATGTAATCTAAAACAATATGTTTCCATTGCGTGGAACTGTGTCCAGAATTGAAGTAGATTCAAGTAAATGTTTTTCGTAACAAATATTGAGCTGATAAGCCAGCACCAACTCTTTGAAGGTCCTATCAGATTTGTTAAACAACAGGTTTCATATTTTGACTAGTTGATGTCCCAGGGACAGTAAGGACAGAACTGTATGCAACAGGTCAAAAAGACCAAGATGACAAGAGATGGGAGGGGCTCTAGGATTCTTTACTTTAGGTGCCTATTCAGCTTTACGGGACACTGTATCATCTGATGTGTCTGAAGTATAATTCTGTAAACGCACACTTATCAAGACTTCCTGCCTAAGATGCAGTAAACTCGATTAACGATGTAGAATTTTTAGGACCGATTCAAATCTAACAGTGAAAACTAAGTACATGTTTATTTTCTTTGTTCCAGGACAAGTTTTTGTTTTGTTTATAAAATTAGTGTTGTTTTACAAATGATTATGTATCTATATATATTGTTATGTATCTATATATATTGAATATTTGTTAGTGGTGTTACTGATTTATTGTGTGGGGTCTTTTTATTTTAGGTTTTCGTGGGTTTTTCAAAGGTTAGAAAGGATGCACCTTAATTAAAAGGAAACACAAATGATCTATCGTCACAGTTTTGGTTGTACACATGTAAATTCTCTTGATAAAGAAATGTAAATCCCATTGTAAACCTGATACACAAAATGTTTGAAATGATTGAAATATCTTGAAGTAATGTCTGAGGTACAGGGAAAGAAACATTCACTTAATGGGGTTGATTGACCTCTGACCTCTGTTCTGACTTTCTGGTGAGGCCTGATCACCCTCATTAGAAAGACTAGAGACATTGGTTGAGATTTAAAATGGGCTACGTAAACACTAGAGAATTAGGAAGACGTTTATAATTTATCAACATTCCTGTGTGTGATTCGGAACACGAGAAGGAGAGAGAGAGCGCTGCCCCTGAATGAGGGACACCTTTCTCTAGTCTATTTGACCATTACCTTATGGAGTTATCAAGGGTTGTAATTATAATTTTATTTGTATTTAACAGGCAGTGTTGTCATTTTTTTGTGATGCATGAATCATGATGTGAGTCATGTGTCCATAGGGGGAATTACCAGTCCCCTGGGGCCCTTTGGTAAATATGCAAATGGATTTTATTCACATGACTGCACATTGATTTTTATTCCTCATCTGCACATATCACTCCAGTGTAAATATGCCAAATTGTAATTACTTCGCCACTATTGGCCTATTTATTGCCTTACCTGCTTACTTCATCTGCACACACTGTATACAGATTTTGCTATTGTGTTATTGACTGTACGTTTGTTTATCCCATGTGTAACTGTTGTTTTTGTCACACTGCTTTGCTTTATCTTGGCCAGGTCGCAGTTGTAAATGAGAACTTGTTCTCAACTGGCCTACCTGGTTAAATAAAGGTGAAAAGAAAAAAAATGTATAAGAATATGGGTAGTAGTAATAATTTGTGAATAATTTGAATAATTTGTCTGGATTTCCGGAATCAGATATGCCCTAAACTAAACTGTTGTTCTGGTCGGTCTTCTCTCGAGGTTATGGTGAAGGTGACCACAGATGGTATCTAGATGCATAGAAGGTTTAATTAGGCAGAGAACAAGGTGAATCTCACCCCCACTAACCAGCTGAAGTAATGGCAACAATGGCGTTCACTATGGTCCTTCACCACCTAAAACCTGAGTCCGAGCCAGCAACCTATACACAGCATCCAGTCGAAACTATCAACTGCCTTTTCTCTCATGCAATTTTCTCAGGAGTGCAACATGTGTCCACGTGGAGTGAGCATGGAGAGATCCCATCCAAACTTCTCTCATGCTGCTGGAGAACTGGTAGGAAAATGGACAAGACATAATGGACTGGAAAGAACAGTGGCGGCTCAGGTGAGAGAAATGGGGACATTATCAAGGGCCATCCATTTTGAACATGTGCCATTGGGAGGAAAAACGGAAACGCCACAAGAATGAGTGCCGGGGGGGTGTAGTCAACCGTGCCCGTAATTAATTTAGGGTTGTCCTAAATTGTTTATTTGGGGTATCAGGTTGATTGTGGAGGTCTGCAAACAGCAAATGTATAGTACTTTAGACTAGAAATGCATTGAGATAATCTGTCATTACCACAAATGAAGGCTGTGATGAAAAAAGTTCATGCTAGAAATATAAGATGAATATACTGTGTCAATGTAAATTCGGCCTGTATAGGTGTGTGCTGAATTGAGGGTCTTCAAATTTGAGTGAGAGAACCAACGTGAAGCACTAAGGGGGGACTGTCATTATAAATTTGTGCTGGATAATTTAATCAATAGTTCTAATTATGATTTGGAAAGGCTTCTAGAGACAAAGCTATGCCCAGAAAATGTGATGAGCCACTAGATTGTAGCTTGGGCTAATATTGCCCTAATCTCATTCATATCAAGGTTGGTGTGAAACTGTTATAATGTGTGCTCTCTCTTCCCTGTGAAATTCAATATGGATGTGCCCTAGACCAAATTCTGGAGATCTCTAGAAACATAGATGCTAAAAGAATTGTATAAATTGGCTCTGCCAAACAGAGAGGTTTTTGACTATCTTTTGGCATGTAAAGGGGGCACATGTGCAATCATTGGTGATGAAAGTTGTACTTTTGTCCCAGATCACTCTTCTAATATGACTGATCTCACCAAATACATTTCCACTGTTGCTAAGAATAATTCCCCACAGAGTGGACACCTGCAACTTGGTTGGAATCCGTTTGGAAGTTGGGGATCCCAAATTACCAAATGGGCTGCAGCATATGTTTTTTTTCTTAGTTTGCCTAATTGTGTTATTTAACTTGCTGTGCATGTGTGTGTATTTTATATAAATTCACTCCTGTTAATAGCAGTATAACCTCTTATGATGATAGTATTACCATACTAATTAGATTGTATAACCCAGAATGAAGGGTTTTAAATGATGAAGTGTCTGGTTTTATGTGTGGATTTCCCTTTAACAGAAGTATAGTACCTTTTGAGAGAAGCTATAATCTAATGCTTACCTTAAAATATAATGATAATCATCACAGATTGACTGGTAAGAGGGAATGTGATGGAGCATTTTATGTTTGTGCTCTTCTAATAACCAATTTCTGTGTTCATGCTAGTGAATGATTGAACAAATCCTCAATATCAGGATCTACAAATGTGCAATTTGGCAGTTCGCCCCAATATCTCAGTTTCAAAGTCTCAGCCTAGAGAGAAGAAGCCTCATGAGGTATTGTTCGGTCACATGAATGAAGCAAACGTTAATGATTCATTAATTATGAAATGATGAATAAGCTAAATCATGCAAATATAACTTGTCTGCAGTATATAAGAGAACTAACAGGACTGTCCTGTAAGAGCTCCTGATCGACATGTGTACTTGATGCATTGAGTTGGTTGGAACCTCTCCAGTGCGGATAATAAAGAATGATTCATTTAAGATTGACTTTGGGTGACCCTGTGTAGAATTTCCACGACAGAGGCATTACGGAAAGTACTTTTACTGGATTAAACTATGGAAACTCCATACATAACATTGTTTAATGCAAGAACTAGTAGCATAGTAATCAAATGTGCTTCAATAACTATTTATTTTGAATGAGGATGGGAATTAAGAATCTATAGCCTACTTTTTTTTATCACAGTCAGAACTAACACTTACATATGAGGTGTGCCACAAATGCACTGGCTGGCTAGGCTACCTAGACCTTTTCATTCCAAATTATTGACTGAAAGTGATGACAAATTATCAACAAAGTGATGACATATACGGTGTGAATAACTTTTTAATTACAGGTGCATACTAGACGAAGCACTCTCCATAAAGCAAGCTGAGCCATATTTGTTCTATGGTCCAATTGTAGTTGGTCTCTGTGTTTCCCTCAGAATCAGCCTAAACAAGAATTGTTCCACTGCACCAGAGTACAGAGAGGAATGAAATACACCTTCACTCTACATTTTCACTGAGTTTACACCTTCACATTTCAAATTCATTCCATGTTTGCTTCATGCATTATATCATCCTGTCAAATAAAGGGAATGTTGTACATGCACTCTGGTTTATTTTTACAGTAGTAAATGTTGCACATGCAATCGTTTTTACAGTAGTAAATGTTGCACATGCTCTCTGTTTTATCTTTACAGTAGTAATTGTTACATTAGACATTCTAGGCTGACTTGACGAAAGAGGATTAATCTCTCTTTTGGTTTTCCTTGTCACACTTGCTGTAGTCTGATCTTGGTAATCTATTAATGTTTAAGGTAGTTCATGCAAAATTAGGAGGCAGGGAGGAAACTTGCCAGAACTGAACATCGGTAGTACAGTAGTAGTTAGCTAGCTAGTAGAGAAATGTGAATCTTGCATGGATTCTATGTAAATCGAAGACATCCAAGAAGGAAAATGAATAACTTTAGTGGGTTAAGGAAATGTTCAGCCTATAATTAGCGAATTAGTTCAATTTGAAATAAAACATACATTTGATTAGCTGGCAGATTGATTTGATAGGCAGCAAGCTAAAGTTATTAGCTGTCTGGGTTTCTATGGGCTGAACAATGCTAGCTAACGTTAGTTGCTGATTGCTAGCCACAAGATCGTAACGTTTAACAAGTTGCAGTTCTCTATGTGTCACTCATTTTAGTGTAGAAGGGTTTTTATAACGTTTGGAAAATGTGTGTGATGTTTTATGCACCCTATTCATCATGTTAGCGGCAAACGATGTCCAAACTCCGAAGGTTTGTGCTAGCTACAGTGTGTTTTTGCTTATCCCTGAAGGGGTGGCTGGAAGCTGAAGGGTGGTCCTATGTAAAAAAATAAAAAATAGATCATGATTCATTCAATTTGAAATGGGGATAGCCAACCCTTCACTATTGATGCTTCGTGCTGACACATCAAAGCAGCCATTCCAGTCTCAGGAAGACTCTGAGAGCTGGGGTCAGCCAGACTACATTTATAGAGAGGTTAAAGAGCCTTTACCTGGTGAAAGCCCAGGTAGTCCTGGATGGTGGAGGATGCATAGAAGATTGTGCCACCAGCCGTGACGACCAGAACAAAGCCATTCAACACCTGAGAGGAGAGAGGAATAGAACGGACTAGTATACCGTTATACACTGAACAAAAATATAAACGCAACATGTAAAGTGATGATCCTATGTTTCATGAGCTGAAATAAAATCATCCCTGTTAGTGAGCATTTCTCCTGTGCCAAGATAATCCATCCACCTGACAAGTGTGGCATATCAAGAAGCAGATTAAACAGCATCATTACCCAGGTGCACCTTCTGCTGGGGACAATAAAAGTCCACTTTAAAAAGGTGCAGTTTTGTCACACAACACCACAGATGTATCAAGTTTTGAGGGAGCGTGTAATTGGCATGCTGACTGCAGGAATGTCCACTTGAGCTGTTGCCAGATCATTGAATGTTCATTTCTCTACCATAAGCTGCCTGCAATGTCATTTTAGAGAATTTGGCAGTAAGTCCCATCCACTTGGACGATCCCAGGCCCACCCACGGCTCCACCCCTGTCCAGTCATGTGAAATCCATAGATTAGGGCCTAATGAATTTATTTCAGTTGACTGATTTCCTTATATGAACTGTAACTCGGTAAAATCTTTGCAATTGTTGCCTTTATATGTGTTTAGTATACATGTTTACACACATCTAGACTACATGTGGTCATATGAAGTAGGCCTACAGCTATAAAGAGCAAACAGCAAAATGTGAAATGTCAAAGGAACTGAAAGGCCTATAGAGTTTTGTCTGTGTCCCAAATGGCACCCTATTCCCTATGTATTGCAATACATTTGGTCAAAAAGTATGACTCAATATTCCATGCTTTCTGGGAATGTTCTAAAGACTAAAGTTATGGGCGGAGTTAGAATGTTGGCTGTCAGAATTATTACAATGTAAATTTATTTTAATCCATCTGTCTGCATATTTCAAACATGGCATATGAGGGTGCAGTGAGATAACCGATAGGTTCTCACACTGCACCCTCGTCATTCATCTTGAAAAAAACATGCTTAAAAGCAGGAAAATCAACCAATCCTCTTAACACAATGGAAAGGTCAAATTCTTTATTATCTAAATGTTGAAAGTGTGTGGGCGACTCAGAGAAACAAAATGGTGCAGTTTGAGGCCATGTGGTGGAGAGTGATGGGGGTGTGTGGGTCTGTCTCAGCAGGTGTGATATAGTCTGTTTGTGTGATGTTGTCGTTTGTATGGGTATGTATGTATGGGCGGCAGGGTAGCCTAGTGGTTAGAGCATTGGACTAGTAACCAAAAGGTTGTCAGCTCGGGGATTTGAACTTACAAGGTACAAAATCTGTCGTTCTGCCCCTGAACAGGCAGTTAACCCACTGTTCCTAGGCCGTCATTGTAAATAAGAATTTGTTCTTAACTGACTTTCCTAGTTAAATAAAGGTAAAGTAAGTTTTGTATTGTTGGAAATAATAAAATCAAAATTTTTTTAAGGAATAAGTTGCATTTGGTCAAAAGTAGTGCACTATACAGGGAATAGGGTTCCATTTGGGAAGCAGCAATTGTGTTTGTATCTACCCTATTCCATGTAGAGTCAGTTCAAAGATCAGACAGTTCAAGGATCAGATACGCAACAGTATATGATTAACTCTGGAATTATTTGGACAGGAAAAGCTAACATGCCACATGGCCCTGCATGGTGTGGTTCAACTGCAGTTCATCCCAATTCAACCAATAACTTTCCAATGTAAGATCAGGGAACTGATCAGGGAACAGGTACGTCCTGTTAATGTAAGCTTACTCGTTAAGATCAAAAAAAAAAGGACAAACTGATCCTAGATCAGCACTCCTACTCTGAGACGACAAAAATATGTGCTGCTTTTAATATCGGTTTCTCCTTTGTTGTGTTTTATTAGGGTATGTATTGGCTGGTGCAATCAAATGTACCCTGTGTGGGATTAATAAAGTACTTACCTTATCATGAATACAGGCTCTTTGTGGGATTAATAGAGTTATTATTTTATCATGAATACAGGCCCTGGAGTGCTATGGTAACAGACAGGGTGGCTACTGAATAGACCCCACTAACCTGTAGTAACAGGCAGGGTGGCTACTGAATAGACCCCACTAACCTGTAGTAACAGGCAGGGTGGCTATTGAATAGACCCCACTAACCTGTAGTAACAGGCAGGGTGGCTACTGAATAGACCCCACTAACCTGTAGTAACAGACAGGGTGGCTACTGAATAGACCCCACTAACCTGTAGTAACAGGCTACTGAATAGACCCCACTAACCTGTAGTAACAGGCTACTGAATAGACCCCACTAACCTGTAGTAACAGGCTACTGAATAGACCCCACTAACCTGTAGTAACAGGCTACTGAATAGACCCCACTAACCTGTAGTAACAGGCTACTGAATAGACCCCACTAACCTGTAGTAACAGGCTACTGAATAGACCCCACTAACCTGTAGTAACAGGCTACTGAATAGACCCCACTAACCTGTAGTAACAGGCTACTGAATAGACCCCACTAACCTGTAGTAACAGGCTACTGAATAGACCCCACTAACCTGTAGTAACAGGCTACCGAATAGACCCCACTAACCTGTAGTAACAGGCTACCGAATAGACCCCACTAACCTGTAGTAACAGGCTACCGAATAGACCCCACTAACCTGTAGTAACAGGCTACTGAATAGACCCCACTAACCTGTAGTAAGAGCTCTCCCTCTGGAACGTGAAGTTCTTTCTTCTTCAGAACATTACTCTCTGGGCGCTGGGAGGCTGTGGATTGTAGGGTCACTGCAACACAATAAAATCAAGATTAAGGTTGCTGTCCCATAGAGGATTTCCATCACACACTGAAGGAATGCAGAGGAACCAGTTACAGTGCATCACTACAGACAGAGACCCATTCACAATAATGTGAGATAGACCTAATGGTACTAGTTGTTCCTGTGGAAGAGAATTTGATGGGCATTTTAAATCAACCAAAAATGTTATTCTATTTGTGTGTAGTGTAGTAGCCATATAGGCTAGGCAACGGCAAATCATCTTCAGATAGATGGTGCAGTGTGATGCCTTATGTTTCAGTGTGATTAAGAGAACAGACCCCAACTGTGCTGGTCGGGCCCTATAGCCTAGCTACAGTTGGAGAGTTGTGCCAGTAGAACGTGGATAGGGAACTCAAAGTCCTCAGGGCCAGAATGGTGTCACACTTTCTCCCCGTCTAGCAAACACAGTTGATTAAACTAATTACATTATAAACTGATGATCATGATTAGTTGATTATTGGAGTCAGGTGTGTTAGCTAAGGCTGGAGTAAACGTGTGACACCAATCAGGCCCCCGAGGACTTGCCCATCCCCGCAGTAGAATGACGTCCTCTCAGGCAGTCCCATCCCCGCAGCAGAATAACTCAGGAAGTCTGCAACCACAATTATTTCTCCCCCTTTATTCATACAGGTAAGTCATTTAAGAATGTTTTCTTATTTACAATGACGACCTGTCCACAATCTTGATTGTATTCTCATACGATGGCCAAAATAATCCCCCTTCACCTCTGGTTCACATCAACCTACACCCATCCCCTTATCAGAGCCGAGTCAACACTTCTCACTCATCTAAACAAGTCAAAGTTTAGTTGTTGGCTCATACTACAGACTATCAAACACTCTGCACCCCAAATGGCATCCCATTCCCTATAGTGAAATACTTTTGACCAGAGCCCATGCCCTTGGCAAGCGTAGTGCACTGAACAGGGAATAGAGTGCCATTTGGGATGCAGGAGACCACTGTTTTATAACCCTCCTCAGGAGTCTGTGGAGTCAAGAGTTCAACAAGTCTGTTCTAATATAGATTACTCAAGCAAACACCCCCCTCTCCCCTCCCCTTGGGAGTCTAGGAACTCTGCCGATTACACAAAGCACCACAGCAGCAGCAGGCAGCAACACAACACAAAGGCCAGGAATCCTGGCTGCTAGCAGGTCTCAGAGGAAACTAAAATAACAGTAGAACATTTTATTCTGCTGACTTTTTCCTCATGCAAGTCAAGCTAATTGAATTGTTGAGTCACTCAAAATATAAAGGGCTCCCCAAGGGAAGACCGTGTAAAGATGAAGGCTAAATGTTTACATCTCAGACAACTAATAGCCTACAAGTTCTAAGCAATACATTCAAATCAGTCTACATTTTTCAGCTTCCTTGCTTTTTTTGTGGTTCTGCAAATGTTGGATTGAATGTACAATTTAAACCCCCATCCCTAATGCATGTTTAAATATCGGACTATAAGTTGTGCCTTCCTGTATTATACTTATACACTGCTCAAAAAAATAAAGGGAACACTAAAATAACACATCCTAGATCTGAATGAATGAAATATTCTTATTAAATACTTTTTTCTTTACATAGTTGAATGTGCTGACAACAAAATCACACAAATGATCAATGGAAATCAAATTTATCAACCCATGGAGGTCTGGATTTGGAGTCACTCTCAAAATTAAAGTGGAAAACCACACTACAGGCTGATCCAACTTTGATGTAATGTCCTTAAAACAAGTCAAAATGAGGCTCAGTAGTGTGTGTGGCCTCCACGTGCCTGTATGACCTCCCTACAAAGCCTGGGCATGCTCCTGATGAGGTGGCCTCCTGAGGGGTCTCCTCCCAGACCTGGACTAAAGCATCCGCCAACTCCTGGACAGTCTGTGGTGCAACGTGGCGTTGGTGGATGGAGCGAGACATGATGTCCCAGATGTGCTCAATTGGATTCAGGTCTGGGGAACGGGCGGGCCAGTCCATAGCATCAATGCCTTCCTCTTGCAGGAACTGCTGACACACTCCAGCCACATGAGGTCTAGCATTGTCTTGCATTAGGAGGAACCCACGGCCAACCACACCAGCATATGGTCTCACAAGGGGTCTGAGGATCTCATCTCATCTCTCATCTCACCTAATGGCAGTCAGGCTACCTCTGGCGAGCACATGGAGGGCTGTGCGGCCCCCCCAAGAAATGCCACCCCACACCATGACTGACCCACTGCCAAACCGGTCATGCTGGAGGATGTTGCAGGCAGCAGAACGTTCTCCATGGCGTCTCCAGACTGTCACGTCGTCACATGTGCTCAGTGTGAACCTGCTTTCATCTGTGAAGAGTACAGGGCGCCAGTGGCGAATTTGCCAATCTTGGTGTTCTCTGGCCCTCATGGAGTCTGTTTCTGACCGTTTGAACAGACACATACACATTTGTGGCCTGCTGGAGGTCATTTTGCAGGGCTCTGGCAGTGCTCCCTCTGCTCCTCCTTGCACAAAGGCAGAGGTAGCGGTCCTGCTGCTGGGTTGTTGCCCTCCTACGGCCTCCTCCACGTCTCCTGATGTACTGGCCTGTCTCCTGGTAGCGCCTCCATGCTCTGGACACTACGCTGACAGACACAGCAAACATTCTTGCCACAGCTCGCATTGATGTGCCATCCTGGATGAGCTGCACTACCTGAGCCACTTGTGTGGGTTGTAGACTCCGTCTCATGCAGAACCCACCTGCAGAACCACTCCTTTATTGGGGGTGTCTTGCTAATTGCCTATAATTTCCACCTGTTGTCTATTCCATTTGCACAACAGCATGTGCAATTTATTGTCAATCAGTGTTGCTTCCTAAGTGGACAGTTTGATTTCACAGAAGTGTGATTGACTTGGAGTTACATCGTGTTGTTTAAGTGTTCCCTTTAATTTTTTTGAGCAGTGTATAAAAATGTATTCTATTCTACTGAGCCATTTACCTTGTTCGTATTCTTACCCTTTATTATGTCTTCTTGTCAAGAAGGAACCTTTTAGGGTTGGGCAGTATCAAGATATTCATGTCGTCATACAGTCCTTCTCGCATACAGAGATAAACAGTACTACAGGCTTATTAGTACACAAGGAGGTGCCAAAAAAAACAAACAGGCGTCCATTAACAGAATGCCAACAAAATTAGCACACAAATTTCAATGGAGGCTGCTAGCTAAATATTCTAATGAGCGCAAATGAAAATAAATAAATTGCAAAGACAGGCAATCCATCTCGTAAAGTTACACGTACATAGGTAGGCACTACCGAAGGTTTTTTGACATTTCCAAGTGATTGTGAACGAGAGACATTGTGCAAATGAACAACGTTTTGACACATGCTTGTCTGAAGGAAGAACAGTACAGGCTCTGGAGCAGCATGTGTAGGCTACATGCTGTGTCTGTGTGGAGTCTGGAGTCGCTAGGGCAACGGACCTGCCTGCTCTGCTCGGAGAATAGGGGGAAGGAGAAGACGGCTGAGAACGGAGGAGAAAAAAACAAGGAAATGAAAAGATAGCAGTGCCAGCTGTACAGATAACTCATTCAAAGGACTGACTTCTCAAACATGGCAGAAAGCTAAAACAATATGATGACCCATCACCTTATTAATTAGATTAAGTAGCAAGTTAAACTTCGGGGTCACGTTTACACAGAATTTTGAACTCTTTAGAAAGATCTTCCCGCGTTCTGTAAATGCAGATGTAAAATGGATCTTATTGTAATTTCTGCTCTGCATTAGACTAATTTTGTGCTTCAGTTGCACTTCTCCACTCAGATGAGAATTCAGGAATGGGCATTCTATCAGCAGACAGCGCTCTGACTGATGTGGAGCTACTGTTCTCCATCATTCTATCAGCAGACAGCACTGACTGATGTGGAGCTACTGTTCTCCATCATTCTATCAGCAGACAGCGCTCTGACTGATGTGTAGCTACTGTTCTCCATCATTCTATCAGCAGACAGCACTGACTGATGGAGCTACTGTTCTCCATCATTCTATCAGCTACTGTTCTCCATCATTCTATCAGCAGACAGCACTCTGACTGATGTGTAGCTACTGTTCTCCATCATTCTATCAGCAGACAGCACTCTGACTGATGTGGAGCTACTGTTCTCTGGTACTTTTCTCAGTGTAGCCAGCCATTTTCCACCTTTAAAATGCCAGATGAACTTTAAACAAAACATGAGGAAATTTAGCTTGCTACATTCTTTATATAATATTAGAAATATGATGGCTATGCATAGTTTTTGCAAAACATACCTTGCTTTTTCATTGTAAGCTCATGTACTGGGTGGCATTTCTGCTGCCATCTGATGAAAATGAAGCTATTTTCTGCCGAATGTGTTGCACTAATGTTTTTCCTGTGAAGGAAAGCTATAGTTGCACGTCCCTGATCACTCTACTGACATTCAATATAAAACAGGTTCATGTCAACACACAGCTGGACTCACCTGCTCCCGTTTCCTCCTGTTGTGCCATTTCCAAACAAACAGGTGACTGGTTCAACTGTTCTGGGGAACTACGGTGAGCTTCATAATGTACAATAATGTGACTGGTTCAACTGTTCTGGGGAACTATGGTGAGCTTCATAATGTACAATAATGTGACTGGTTCAACTGTTCTGGGGAACTACGGTGAGCTTCATAATGTACAATAATGTGACTGGCTCAACTGTTCTGGGGAACTATGGTGAGCTTCATAATGTACAATAATGTGACTGGTGAAATGAAGAACACAATCTGCTTCATCTCCTAAGGTATTGCACAAGTTGACTGCAGGCATTTAATAAAAAACATTTGCTACAAATATTAAAATGTATTGAAACACTTCAAATAAATAGTTTAATCTGTATTGTCGGTATAGAAAAAGCATCCCGTGGCTATTTCCAAATACCCCGTATGCAGCACCTAAAGACTCTCAGACCATGGGAAACAAGATTCTCTGGTCTGATGAAACCAAGATTGAAATCTCTGGCCTGAATGCCAAGCTGGAGGAAGTCTGGAGGAAACCTGGCACCATCCCTACGGTGAAACATGGTGGTGGCAGCATCATGCTGTGGGGATGTTTTTCAGTGGCAGGGACTGGGAGGCTGGTCAGAATTGAGGGAAAGATGAACGGAGCAAAGTATAGAGAGTTCCTTGATGAAAACCTGCTCCAGAGCGCTCAGGACCTCAGACTGGGGCGAACGTTCACCTTCCAACAGGACAACGACCCTAAGCACACAGTTAAGACAACGCAGGAGTGGCTTCGGGACAAGTCTCTGAATGTGCTTGAGTGGCACAGCCAGAGTCCGGACTTGAACACGATCAAACATCTCTGGAAGGACTTGAAAATAGCTGTGCAGCGACGCTACCCATCCAACCTGACAGAGCTTGAGGGAATCTATAGAGAAGAATGGGTGAAACTCCCCAAATATCGGTGTGCCAATCTTGTAGTGTCAAGAAGACTAGAGGCTGCCAAAGTTGCTTCAACAAAGTACAAAGGTCTGAATAATTATGTAAATGTGATATTTCAGTTTGTTTTCAACAACTGAGTGGAGGTCCAAACAGCCGAGTGCGGGTCCAAACAGCCGAGTGGGGGTCCAAACAGCCGAGTGGGGGTCCAAACAGCCGAGTGGGGGTCCAAACAGCCGAGTGGGGGTCCAAACAGCCGAGTGGGGGTCCAAACAGCCGAGTGGGGGTCCAAACAGCCGAGTGGGGGTCCAAACAGCCGAGTGCGGGTCCAAACAGCCGAGTGCGGGTCCCGAGGATGGATACTCAAACCGGGACGATACCAGTATCGCAATATTCGTTAGTATCATGGCAAGGAAACAAAACAAAGCCTTAATGTTGGAAACAAACATCATTATGTTGTCATCCAGAGTCACATGTATTTATTTTCCAAGCTATAGCCACTACTTTACATACAGCAGGTTTTAAAATTACCAAAGAGTTTACTTCGAGTTTTCATTTTTGCCATGGAAAAAATACTGCAATACGGGTATCGTCACAGCCCCACTTTCTTAGAGTCCAAACAGCCTAGTCTGCATCCCAAACAGCACCTTTTACCCTATATAGTTCACTACTTTTGACCCGAATAGGGTGCCATTTGAGATGCAAACATAATGTCCTGCAAGGGGGAGGATGTGGTCACAGTTTTCCCTTGGCAGATCCCTCAGAACCCTTTAATAATGTATGTGGTTAATACTAGAAAACTATCTATTGTTGCAGCACTTCCGCTAAGACAGATCACAAGATTACACATTTATATGTTACTTTCCACAGGATTTCACACACCCTGATGGCATCCTGTTATTTCAAAGAGTCCTCCCTTTCTTGAGAGAGAGAGAGAGCGACAAGCGAGAGAGAGAGAGAGAGATCTAGCCACTGCCTCCCAGACACCACAGTAGTTGATAGTGACTGATATAGTTGATCAGGACAGCAGGTAGCCTAGTGGTTAGAGCGTTGGGCCAGTTGCTAGATCGAATCCCTGAGCTGACAAGGTAAAAATATGTCGTTCTGCCCCTGAAAAAGGCAGTTAACCACTGTTCCTAGGCCGTCATCGTAAATAAGAATGTGTTCTTAACTGACTTGCCTAGTTAAATACAAGTTTTAAAAATTAAAATCAGACAGTAGTCAGATCCATAGCGATAATATCTTAACATAATCCAACCCTAAATATGGACAATAGGGTGTGTTATGATCATGCCTTACCATTGAAAAAGCTCTTGGCACGCAGGTAGCTGACACAAAGCCTGAGGATGGTCAGTTTGTCCAGCTTGGAGATGACATCCTGGGGGTAAGGAAGCAGACTGGCCAGCCTGTCCAACTCCCCATTCAGGCGTTCCCGGTGCCTCTTGGAAGGGTTTGATTTGGCTCCTTCTGGAGGTGGCTTCACACTACGAGGAGGAGAATGTCTGCCATCAATGTCTCATGTGATGATATTCCTCGGTCTTGTTATGTAGCCTAAATGGTAGATACTGTATGTTTACGAAAGTGTGAATGAATGCAACTCATGGAGTCCACAGAAAGAAATATCATTGTCCAAGGTTTAAACATGCTTCTTTCTGTACCTCATTCAGACCTCATACAAATCAGACTAGGGAGTCTGTCAGTCAACCCTATTCCATGAACATAATAACAGTACTACAATTGAACTGTCACTCACAAGGCATCCTAATTCTGCACACTGATGTGGCATACTTAACATGCACTAGACTAGTAGTGACATAACTTTGTCTACAACCCCTAACTAGCTGGCTATGCTGTTGTAGCGGCGATCAGTTACCTAACGTGACTGTACCTTCTCTGAGGCTTTTTCCTCTTGCGACTTGCATACATGTTGGTGCTATTTATTCCCAAGGTGTACTATGGAATGCCAAGCGCACTGGAAAGACAGCAAGCTAGCTGACAGGACAGGGTACGCAGTCAAATCCCTGCTTCTGCTAGGCTAGCTAAATAACACGTATCATGTTAGCTAGCTGACAATCAAACCAAAACATGGTCGATTACTCAGTAAGATGCATTTTCATGCATTCTACAAAACGATATAGCCAGTTAAATGCATACCTGCATTATTAAGCGAAAAGAAATATGTTTGCTACATATATTAACAACCTAATTTAGCTAGAGAAAGTGGAAAAGTTCAAAGAAGAGAATGATGATAAATTGCCAACACTGAGCCGTCAATGGATCGTGCCGTGCGAGCTTCCTTGCCAAACGCGGATAGACTATAAATCAAATCGGAATATATTCGCCGAACATTAGCCACGCGAGAATTTCATAGCTACAACAAACGTCATGCAAACTGCAGAAATTGGACATTTGTGGTCATTTCTTTCACACCCCTTTAGCTCCACCCACCGGGTACGCACACGCTTATCCCAGCCAATCGCAAAGTGACTACCATTGCGTTGTTTACACCCTTCAAAGGTCTGGGTCTAGACGAGATGGATGGGACGTCTTAAAAACCAATTGAAAGTTCATTACTGTAGCTACTGCAATTGTAGAACACATGGGAGAGGCAGGGTTGAATAATTCAAGTAGATTTAATATAATGCATTGTATGAGGTCCCGTGTGGGTCAATTGGTAGAGCATGGTGTTTGCAACCCCAGGGTTGTGGGTTCGAGTCCCATGCACTCACTACTGTAAATTTCTTTGCATGAGAGCTTCTGCTAAATTATGTAAATGTATTTATCCTTATAGCAACTCTTAGATTTTTAAAACAGCCTTCTGTATTTTTGGGTCAGCAAACCAAATAGGTCATAGTTTGTGAACATACTGCGGACGGACACCTCACCAGTGAAATGAAGAGCATTATTAGGAAGAAGTGTGTATACAGAAGCAGTCTTGGTGGAGGATGGTGATCTCTAATTCAGGGTAAATTACTTGGGAATTACTGTATTCAAATGACTTGTTATTTCAGGCTCTGATAGCAAAGCTCTTTATCTCCTAATCTGCCACATTACTTGGAATGCCGTTTACATTTTCCATTTGCTTTGAATCAAAGGGATTAGGGATTTTTCCATCTCAGATCCATCATAAAGTGATGTGTTTCTCCCGAAATGTCAACATTTGGAATGTAAATGGCATCCAAGCCTGACAGGATGGACAGCCATGAACACTTTCTGACACCGAGAAATCTACGTTGGACTCCACAACGCGCTGAAATGTCATATTTGACAGGATTAGATCAGACTACAGATTTGAGAATTGACTGAATATTGTATGTGTGCACCAAGATCCCATGACTTTGACCCAACTACATTATACATTTACCCAACTACCTAACACAATTGTGAAGTCATTTTTGGAGGAATTGACCCAACCCCAAGTCAATTTGTATTCAGTATTCTATGTCAATGTACAGTATGTGGACACCCCATTCCATATTGGGAAAGCATGGTAAATACAGTACACCACATTCCATATTGGGAAAGCATGGTAAATACAGTACACCACATTCCATATTGGGAAAGCATGGTAAATACAGTACACCACATTCCATATTGGGAAAGCATGGTAAATACAGTACACCACATTCCATATTGGGAAAGCATGGTAAATACAGTACACCCCAATTCCATATTGGGAAAGCATGGTCAATACAGTACACCCCATTCCATATTGGTAAAGCATGGTAAATACAGTACACCCCATTCCATATTGGGAAAGCATGGTAAATACAGTACACCCCATTCTATATTGGGAAAGCATGGTCACTACAGTACACCCCATTCTATATTGGGAAAGCATGGTCACTACAGTACACCCCATTCTATATTGGGAAAGCATGGTCACTACAGTACACCCCATTCCATATTGGGAAAGCATGGTCACTACAGTACACCACATTCAGATCCCATGAATATCCCAGTTAAAGCTTGGGAGGATAATCCGTAAAATGCTGTTTATTTCAGGCTTTTAGACTGCTTTGGGGGAATTCGATAATCTGACAGTTGACATACTGAATGTGTTTGTCAGAGCAAATAAACATCAAAATATTTAGATATGTAATAGGTTTACTACTAGGCAAATCTCCATTCATTTGCAAACATAGGGTTTCATGGTATCTGCAATGAATTCATTATATGATCTACTCCTGTGGCAAAGACACTGTACTGTACCCATCCTAGGCTTGTCTGTCCCTATAGTCATGTATTGAATTGGCTATTCTGTTGGCCTTTGAAAATTACTCATGTTTTTGAATGCACGAATTTACAAACAAAAAATATTCTGCTTGTCTATTACATTGATCAACATGCAAAACATATTTAATCAAGTGGCATTCATTTCAAGTGGAGAAATGTAATTAATCAAGACTATACAGCAGATCATTCAGTGAATGTATTTGTATTCATTGAGTGAGTGAGGGGTTTTATGGGGATTTTGAGGGGATTTTAGGGGCTACACTCACTATCGCTAAAACCTAAATCCCCTTATGTTTACAATAGGATTTGGGATGCTAAAAGCAAGTGGGTCAAGCCACATAAAAAGAAACACATGTGGGCTATATACTTGAATATACAAATAGCTGTGGACATGCTTTAAATTGACAGAGTAAACGAGACATTGACATCAGTTTTGATGTCATGACCTCTCTCTGAAGTAAGGCAACTTCCTTCTTGACCCCGAGCTAAGCATTACAGTACTACTATATGTTTACGGTTGTGTATGTTGGACCGTTGTTGGGTATGACACTGACATACCAAACAATATTGTCTTTGAGATGGAGCTTAATAAAAGTGGTTATTTCATCTACAACAGAGCTTATTATGTTAGATGGTAGATGGTATTTATTTCAACATATTGTAGGTCTACACTTGCTATGTTATCAGTGAGAAGGGAACTTGTCTATAAGCTTGTTATGCAGCCCTGCTGTGCAGCATGGTGTCTTCCTCTGGGATCAGTCTCAGGGTTGGACGGGACAGCCAATTGTTCACTTAGATGTGACAGTGAGCAAGCGAGCAGTTGTGTTACTGATGGGTGATGGGGGCGTGTTTAAACAGATCTA
>NW_024609386.1:0-65000 GCF_018296145.1 Oncorhynchus tshawytscha | reverse complement strand
AACATCAGAGCAAACATTTTCAAACAACATCACTGAGGACACTCTCAGAGCAAAATTATCGAACACCATCGCTGAGGACACTCTCAAGGCCTCATTGCCAAAATATTGAAATATCCCTTTAACGTGATTTAACACCATTACTGAGAACACTTTCAGAGCAAACAACATTACTGAGGACACTCAGACATGTTGCCTCAAAACATTATCAAACAACATTACTGAGGACACTCAGACATGTTCCTCAAAACATTATCAAACCACATTACCGAGGACACTTGTGGCTTCTCTCTGCATCGCCTTAGTGGTTCTTACATAGAAATAGAATCAATGGATTCCCCTTCTATGGGTTCTTCTTTTTAGACACATCCCTCTTACAGTCATTGACATTTTCAATATGCAAAGGCAGAGAAAGTATACTGAAAAATGTGGACACAAATTTGTTTACATCGATGTTAGTGAGCATTTCTTCTTTGCCAAGATAATCCGTCCACCTGCCATCCACATAGCTGATGAAACTGTGGTTTTGTACAACCAAAGAATTTCTGCACAAAAGGTCAGAAACCGTCTCAGGGAATTTCCTCTGCGTTCTTGTCATCCTCACCAGGGTCTTGACCTGACTGCAGTTTGGCTTTGTAACTGACTTCAGTGAGCAAATGCTCACCTTCGATGGCCACTGGGACGCTGGAGAAGTGTGCTCTTCAGGATGAATCCCGGTTTCAACTGTACAGGGCAGATGGCAAACAGCGTGTATGGCGTCGTGTGGGCGAGTGATTTGCTGATGTCCTCGTTGTGAATAGAGATGGTGGGTTTTATGGTATGGACAGGCATAAGCTATGGACAATAAACACAAATTGTATTTTATCGATGAAAATTTGAATGCACAGAGATACCGTGACAAGATCCTGAGGCCCATTGTCGTGCCATTCTTCCGCCGCCATCACCTCATATATCCAACAACTTCGCACAGCCATTGAAGAGGAGTGGGACAACATTCCACAGGCCACAATCAACAGCTTGATTAACTCTATGCAAAGGAGTTGTGTCATGCTGCATGAGGCAAATGGTGGTCGCATCAGATACTGACTGGTTCTCTGATCCACACCCCTACCTTTTTTTAAGGTATCTGTGACCAACAGATGCATACCTCTATTTCCAGTCATGTGAAATCCAGAGATTATGGCCTAATAAATGTATTTCAATTGGCAGATTTCATTATAATCAATTCAAATTGTATTGGTCAGAAACACGTGTTAAGCAGATGTTATTGTGGGTGTAGCAAAATGCTTGTAAAAACAGTTATATGAACTGTAATTCAGTAAAATGTTTGAAATTGTTTGCATGTTGCATTTATATTTTCGATAATTAGCATGGATGGGGCTGGATATCTAAATGTAAATAATTGAACACTGGATATGAGACACTCACTGTTTATTACTTTCAAACAGTGACAACGTGTCTTTCAGCTGATTAAAAAGCTACATTTAGGTGAAAGAAAATTCTTACATTTTCAGTATGGCTTTCACTGACATACTGTACCTTTCACTGAGATACTGTACCTTTCACTGACATACTGTACCTTTCACTGACATACTGTACCTTTCACTGAGATACTGTACCTTTCACTGACATACTGTACCTTTCACTGACATACTGTACCTTTCACTGACATACTGTACCTTTCACTGACATACTGTACCTTTCACTGACATACTGTACCTTTCACTGACATACTGTACCTTTCACTGACATACTGTACCTTTCACTGACATACATACTGTACCTTTCACTGACATACTGTACCTTTCACTGACATACTGTACCTTTCACTGAGATACTGACATACTTTCACTGACATACTGTACCTTTCACTGACATACTGTACCTTTCACTGAGATACTGTACCTTTCACTGACATACTGTACCTTTCACTGACATACTGTACCTTTCACTGACATACTGTACCTTTCACTGAGATACTGTACCTTTCACTGACATACTGTACCTTTCACTGACATACTGTACCTTTCACTGACTGTATACTGTACCTTTCACTGACATACTGTACCTTTCACTGACATACTGTACCTTTCACTGACATACTGTACCTTTCACTGACATACTGTACCTTTCACTGACATACTGTACCTTTCACTGACATACTGTACCTTTCACTGACATACTGTACCTTTCACTGACATACACCTTTCACTGACATACTGACATACCTTTCACTGACATACTGTACCTTTCACTGACATACTGTACCTTTCACTGACATACTGTACCTTTCACTGACATACTGTACCTTTCACTGACATACTGTACCTTTCACTGACATACTGTACCTTTCACTGACATACTGTACCTTTCACTGACATACTGTACCTTTCACTGACATACTGTACCTTTCACTGAGATACTGTACCTTTCACTGACATACTGTACCTTTCACTGACATACTGTACCTTTCACTGACATACTGTACCTTTCACTGACATACTGTACCTTTCACTGACATACTGTACCTTTCACTGAGATACAAACAAGTTTGACATACTGCTGACATACTGTACCTTTCACTGACATACTGTACCTTTCACTGAAGGGGGACCATTTTACAGTACTTTCCACCAGGGTTTCTCAAACTTCTGGGGGCAGGGGACCCTTTTGTGAGAGCAAATGTATCAGGTACCCCCTCTTAACTCGAGTGAGATGCGCTGCTGTTACTGTTTATTGTCTATCCTGTTGCCTAGTCACTTTATTCCGACCTACAGTTGAAGTCGGAAGTTTACATACACCTTAGCCAAATACATTTAAACTCAGTTTTTCACAATTTCTGACATTTAGTCCTAGTCAATATTTCTTGTCTTAGGTCAGTTAGGATCACCACTTTATTTTAAGAATGTGAAATGTCAGAATAATAGTAGAGAGAATGATTTATTTCAGCTTTAATTTCTTTCATCACATTCCCACTGGGTCAGAAGTTTACATACACTCAATTAGTATTTGGTAGCATTGCCTTTAAATTAATTTTCTACAGGATTGAGGTCAGGGCTTTGTGATGGCCACTCCAATACCTTGACGTTGTAAGTATGCTTGGGGTCATTGTCCATTTGGAAGACCCATTTGCGACCAAGCTTTAACTTCCTGACTGATGTCTTGAGATGTTGCTTCAATATATCCACATAATTTTCCTGCCTCCTGATGCCATCTATTTTATGAAGTGCACCAGGCCCTCCTGCAGCAAAGCACCCCGACAACATGATGCTACCAACCCTGTGCTTCACGGTTGGGATGTTCTTCGGCTTGCAAGCCTCCCCCTTTTTCCTTCAAACATAACAATGGTCATTATGGCCAAACAATTCTATTTTTGTTTCATCAGACCAGAGGACATTTCTCCAAAAAGTTAAAATCTTTGTCCCCATGTGCAGTTGCAAACATAGCCTGGCTTTTTTATGGCAGTTTTGGAGCAGTGGCTACTTCCTTGCTGAGCGGCCTTTCAGGTTATGTTGATATAGGACTCGTTTTACTGTGGATGTAGATACTTTTGTACCTGTTTCCTCCAGCATCTTCACGAGGTCCTTTGTTGTTGTTCTGGGATTGATTTGCACTTTTCGCACTATAGTACGTTCCTCTCTAGGAGACAGAACGCGTCTCCTTCCTGAGCGATATGATGGCTGTGTCGTCCCATGGTGTTTATACTTGCGTACCATTGTTTATACAGATGAATGTGATACCTTCAGGCATTTGGAAATTGCTCCCAAGGATGAACCAGATTTGTGGAAGTCTACCATTTATTTTCTGGCATCTTGGCTGATTTCTTTTGATTTTCCCATGATGTCAAGCAGAGGCACTGAGTTTGAAGGTAGGCCTTGAAATACATCCACAGGTACACCACCAATCCAGTCAATCAGAAGCTTCTAAAGCCATGACATAATTTTCTGGAATTTTCCAAGCTGTTTATAGCACAGTCTACTTAGTGTATGTAAACTTCTGACCCATTGGAATTGTGATACAGTGAATTATAAGTGAAATAATCTTCTGTTAACAATTGTTGGAAAAATGACTTGTGTCATTTACAAAGTAGATGTCCTCACCGACTTGCCAAAACTATAGTTTGTTAACAAGACACTTGTGGAGTGGTTGAAAAACAAGTTATAATGACTCCAAGTGTATGTGAACTTCCGACTTCAACTGTATATGTACATATTTACCTAACCTTGTACCCCTGCACATGGACTCCGTACCGGTATCCCGTTCATATAGTCAAGTTATCGCTACTCATTGCCATGTTATAAATTTCCTATTTATCTATGTTTTCTCTTTGCGTCGTTGGGAACGGCCGTAAGCATTTTACTGTTAGTCTGCACTAGTTGTTTACCAAGCATGTGACAAATAACATTTGATTTGATTTGTATAGCAAACAAGGCATTTTACTTTGACTTCGGCAGTGCATGGCCGGACGAACCAAGTCTGGGGCTCTGGGAAGGAACATTTTAAAAGTCCACCTCTTGGCATGGAGAGAAAATTCTGCAGGTTTCAAGCTAATTTCCTGCAATTCCTCACGCCTCTGTTTTGGTAAAAAGCTGAGGGACGGGTCTGGAGAAATTTAACCAATCTCAAATTCATAGACAGAGCTATGGATGCAAGGACTTTCCATCCATGATATCAAAATGATAGTTTAAACCATGTTTTGAGGCCATACACTGTTTACATTTATATTGTTTACAAACATTGGAGTAAAACAAGGTTACATTTTAGGTTATGATGGGGTACTACAGTTGAACTAAGCTCCTGAGGCATTTAAAAGTTAGATTCTTCAAGAATCACTGGATACATGTTTGTATGTATTAATTAAAGATTCTAGCTTTAAATTAGAGTGTATTTATATAAACAAATTATAATAATTTGTGGGGAATACAAGAAGTGTTACATAGAAACATGTATAATTGGTGGAGCACTGTGGATATCAATATCCCTGTGAGCCTCCCAGGCCCATGTTGCCCAGGGTTAAAAACAGACATTTTAGATTCAAAATATTACATTGTATTGTATTTTATTACATCGTCTACGCTTATTCAAAGGGTTGCATGGCCTAAATTCGTTTAATCTGTTGTTGATATAAATATTCATAAAAAATAAATTGTAACAGATTTTTTAAAGACTTGCTTTACCTGGGGGTACATGCAGTACCTCCGCAGACCCCCACTTTGAGAACCCCTGCTTTACACCAATTACTGTTAGTTCTGGGGAGTAAATCTTTAACTTTATCGACATCTAGTGGCTAAATGTAGTTTTGTTTTTCGATGAAAGCCCCATTTAATTTCATTTTATTGATCAATTATGATGTTTCAAATGACACTCCAGCTCATGTAGTACACTGCTTTTGAGGTGACTGGTCAAAATATTGCACAACATGGGGGGGTCATTTGAATTGTGCAGTATTTGGATGAAAGTAATACCAGAAGGCTAAAACATGAATGGTGATAAAATACTGTCTGAATTTAAAACGGTCCTAGAAGCAGTAAGAGGTAGGAGTATATTCTTCGCGGCTACCAAAAGCCTGCCACTAATACCCTCAAAAAGGATTAGTTTAACTGCCGCAAATACTGCGTCCAAAATAACACCGGCTTTTTTACTGCAGTAATTTAGCAGTGTTTTCGGCAATTACTGCGTCCAACATTGCATAGTTACAGCAATTTCAAAACTGCAATGTTTTTGGTACCCTCATGTGCTGACATGGCTACGCTAGTTGTTATAGTTTCGACGGGTGTGTGTGCAGTGGTGTAGGCTGGTTGGTGGTAAGTGCTTGTGCTCCCTATCACTCAGAAGTTATGTAGCGAGCTAAGGTGACAACAATGCCTGCCATAGACGTTTTCCATTTACTTCGAATGCTCAAAATCATAGGGTAAGAACACTTCAAGCCTTTCAAAGCGAGTAATTATGACTAGCCACAGCAGTCAACTAGCTAGTTGTTTAGCTTTCTAGCACATTCACTCATTTGTTTGTAAACATTTATCAAACCAGCTACCCCACATGTTCTTTTCAAACTGTCAACAGAGTAGCTAGGAAGCACCAATATATTCCAAGTCTAAAAACCACTTGAGGTTAAATGCATCCGATTACATTCGAAACAAATCACATGGCCTGGAATCAGATTTGTATCTGACATCAAACCACTTGAAATATCCGATTCCATGTGCTTTTTAGTCGTTCAAACTGCAGGGAAAGGAACAGATTCAAATCGGATATGAAATAGGATTTGAGTCACTTCAAACTGCCAATGTAAATACGGTTTTACTAATCCCAATCCAACTAATTTAATTCCACCTGTCATTTGCGGGTTATTCTAGGACTGTTCGCTGTATCAGTGGTCTGCTGGTGTTAAGCGACAACTGAGCATCGTGTGACCAACCACAAACCTTGTTACTCTGTTCCAGTCGTTCTTTGGCCAATGAAATTGCTTCTTTTAGGGAGGTCACACACGGTGGCGGTAATGTTATGGAGTTTTTCCCTTCAAGTCTATCAGGTTGAAAAACATAGGCCTCATAGTAATTGGCAACTAAGAAGCTGGAGTGTTGGGCCAAACATTCAGATAACGAACAACATCCTTTTATACTTCTGCATGAGAACAAGTAAAACTATAGCAAGATGGTGGTTCTCAAAATCCGAGACCAGGTATGTGATCCGTCTTGTCAAAACGAAGGTAGCTAACATTAGCTAGCAAGCTAGTGAAATTGCTAGCACGTTCTCAACAGCAGAATGTGCAGGCAGGGGTAGACTGATGTAATGGTGGATAACTAACTAGCTAAATGATGGGATTTGTGAGATGTAACGTTCAACTAAACTCTATAAGTGCGTACTCGAGGTCATAGGTGTTCGTGTAAATCAGTAAACAAGCTTATCTAACGTTGGCTAATTGGCGTACTGTACCCATCTAGCTAGCTTAGCCATATGGTAGCTAGCTATGCCTATGGTAAACTAGCTGGAAACGCAATTTACTAGCTAGCTAGCTAAACTGGATCTGCGTGAAGTTAGCCACAATAGTGGAATTTGCTCTTCGCCTTCAAAATAAATGTCCCCCATTGAAAGTGATGCAAATGTATACAAATAACTGAATCATGCCATATTTGGATAATGCTAAATAAGGTCGGAATGTTATATACGTTCAACAAAAGACAATTTGAGCAAAGTAAAAATATGTTAATTGTACTGTGGATGTATTCGAGTTTAGAATAGCATTGGGGGTATACCTACTGTATATGTACTGTACAGCCTAATGTATGGATGTTGCACCCATGAAATAGGTTATCAGTCTACTCTGTGACACTCACAGAACTCAAGTATTAGTGTCTCAACCCTTATTGTGGGATTATAAAACTGTGCAAAATTAGCCACAATCTTTCAACCTATGTTACGTATTGGAAATGCATAGTTACACTTATTGCGGGACTTTGAACCTGGCGTGAAAGGAGCCAAATGTAAGTATAATGTGTAACGTATTCCTGTTTCAGACCAGGCCAGAAGAAGTTATGCAAAATACGGTCATATGTCTTGTTGACCCCAAGATGGCCTGCCATACAACCATCGTGAGTAGAGGTCACCCGATTATGATTTTTCGATGCCGATACCAATTTATTGGAGGACCAACAAATCCGATACCGATTAATTGGCCAATTTTTTATTTTTTTAAATATATATATATAATTGTAATAATGACAATTACAACAATACTGAATGAACAATGAAAACTTATTTTAACTTAATGTAATACATAATCATTTTAGTCTCAAATAAATAATGAAACATGTTCAATTTGGTTTAAATAATGCAAAAACAAAGTGTTGGAGAAGTAATAGAAATACGGGCCTTTTACCTTATTAATGACCTGTCATTTTGAAAACAACGTTTATTCCTTCAGTGAAATATGGAACCGTTCTGTATTTTATCGAACGGGTGGCAACCCTAAGTCTAAATGTTGCTGTTACATTGCACAACCTTCAATGGCGGATACGAAAAACCAGTTTTCTGACGATCTTTATCTTTGGGCACTGTAGAAAAGACTTGAAATCTTGCAGTAGGAGGTGACTTCTCTGGATTGCTTTTTTGCGTAGGAATAACTACTTGGTTCTTTGTTTGAAGGTACATTTCACTCCTTGACAAGTCACTAGAGACTCAAAGCACGAGGGTAGAACACATTTCAAACTTTGCTTGTGCTCATGTAGGTAGCAACCCTTTAGAGAAGGCACATCTTTAACTGCTTGAAAGGTGGCACAAGTCAGCTGTTCTGACCAAGATCAAACTCTGCTGAGGGTGCAGCATGGCCTGACGGGATTCGGAGTGCTTCCAGATCGCTCTCTTAATCTAATGGCATGTTCACTCACTCTCCTTTCCTTGTGCTAGTCTGGCTGCACGCCCATCCCGTCTCTCCCGGTGCTCTATCTCCAGTCTCTGCTGTTCAAGCTCTAATTGTTGTTGCTCCAACTTCACCTTTAGTTCTAACTTCCTTAGTTGCACATCTATGGGATGTACTCTACCACCCACACACACACACACACACACCCCTCATCAGCCTCTCCCCTCCGGAAGTATCTCCTACACCGAAGCAGTACTCATCAACTCCTCGACCACTGCTCTCGGAATTCCACAATGCTTTGAAATGACGAGGAGATTAGTCTTTATACATTTATCTAGCATCTCCCATGTAGGGTTTTCCACAAATGCTTCCAACTTAAAGTACATGGCTTTTTTATTTTATTAGCCTGTGTGTTTATGCAACTTTCCAAATTATTCCCCCAATTTTATAACCCTTATCAAAACAACTGGAGCGCTGGGCCAGCAGCTCTTAAATAGCACCTGGGCCAGCACAAGGGAAACACCTTCCCACTAACGAGATGGAAACCAGCACAGGTGTAACATGTACTGATGTCACCTCGTTATTCAATCGGTGCACCCTACGTGCTAAGGAGACGCACGTGCTAAAGTCCAACCTCAAAACAAATGGATAAACCAAAGCCTGTAACAATGTTCAGTTCGTTTAATAGGCTGAATGCTTAATTTGGCTAATTTTGCACTGGTGTTGAGTCCCACAATAAGAGCTAAGACGCTAATATTTGTGTGAACTCTGCGTAGTTGTGTTCTGTGAGTGTCACTGATTAGGCTGATACCCAATTTCATGCGTGCAACATCCATAGGTTAGGCTGTACAGTGCGTATAAGTATGCCCCCAATGCAATTCTGAAGTCTAATACATCCAGAGTGAGATTTCAACAGATTTGTGTCAAATTAAGTCTTTTGTTAAATTACTATAACATTCAGACCTTGTTTAGCATTATTTAGTCCAAATATGGCATGATTCAACTATTTCTGTTTGAATCACTTTCAATGGAAGACTTTTATTTTGAAGGCAAACTGCAAATTCCCCTATTGTGGCTAATCCCTATTATGGCTAGCTTCACACAGGTTTAAACTGGTAGGTTAGCTACCAAGCTAAACCACGATTAGTAGTGTGCCAGAGTTCCAGTTTGGTTAGTGAATATTAGCTATCCCAGGCAATGTATTATAGCTAGTGTTAGTTAGTTATAGCTACCAGCTAAATAATCCAATTGCCACTATTGTTGAAGGAGAGCTATAGCTAGCTAGGGACCTAACTGCCTACAGTACTACTGTGACGACACGCATCACCATCACTTTTCAACAACTATTGAACTGAAGCCAAGGAATGCAAGCATGTTGAGCTGGGTAGTGGAGCTGGTTTTCAGTGTCACTGTGTATGGTGTATTGTTTCACCTACCTCAACATCACTACACAAATAGGCCTTTTTGGAACAATGTTTCCTTACATTGTGTTACTTGCGACTATGGTTCGTTATCAGGAAATGGCTGGCTATAGACCTTAGTGATTCTATCATGCAAGGCCCACATTCCCTACTGCACTTTCTCTGAAATTGTTGTTACTTACATAGCCCAATTTTTGTATCCTGAATTCACAGCAGCATTTTGCCTAATAAATCAGACTGATACCAGCTTTCTGGTATACATTCTGAAATAAAGCACTGGGAAAAACTTGGAAAGTTTCCTTACAAGCTAGAATGTTGAATAAAATTACATTTGAACCTACTCTACTTTTTGCTGTTGGTCCTGAGACAAAATATCCCCAGGAATGTATTATTTCCCTGACTCTGTAGAGCGCCGGAACTGCCTTTGAGATTTACATCACCTGGCCCAAGTTTGCTTAGTATGGATGCATTGCATGCATGTACTTCCATCTTGTGGCAGCAGGTAGCCTAGTGGTTAGATCACTGGTTCAAACCCCTGAGCCGACTAGGTAAAATTTAATCTGCTGATGTGCCCTTGAGCAGGGAACTTTGCCCTAATTGCTCTGGGTAAGAGCGTCTGCTAAATGACGTAAATGTTGTACCCGTGCCTTAGGTGATGAGCATACAAATTGTGACGGCCACACAGATCTGCGATTGGTAGTCGGTTTAATAATACTTTTCCTGTGGATATTCTGTCTAAAAAATAATAATAATAATTCACCAGCAGAAGGACAACAGGCAGAGTAAGTTCAAATTAAGTTTATTCAATATTCTGACTTGTAAAAGGGGACTGTTCGGTAGTTTTTGATTGTCAAAGGTCGAGACGAGAGTGGCCATTCCACACTCTGACATGTTGAGGCTAAGCAGCTTTTGGTTAACCGGTACTTGCACCCTAAAAGATCCAGACATAGCTCTCCAGTCTACCTCTCCTATATCAGTGTATGCCCTGGGCCTGCTCCTATCCAGCCTAATCTCATTTCTAGATCTAGGTCTAATTCATGCACGATAACTTTCCTGAGCTGTTGCTCTACACATCTCAATATTCTCTCATTGAGATGGTATAATATATGGAATGTTTTAAATGAATGTGAAAAGTAGTGTCACTGTGCTGTACTGCATCCATTGCTGTTGATAATACAAGGCCTTACATAGAATAGATGATCATGTTGTTTTGAATAGAAGACCATGGTCACTAAAATATTGGCATGTCATTTTTTTTCATTGATGGGTTATTGAATAGTTTTATAAAGGGGTCATGGTGGAGGGGTGGTAAAAGTGGATGTGTGATTTATTGACAGTTGGAGAATGAATAACGAAAGGCTCTACTGTGCCACACTTGTACTTATCATAGCCTGAATAGCTTGCTCTTATCATTACTGGACCGTCTTTATCACACTGGCAGTATATGCTGCATGAATGCTAGTAGCTAGGCTTTGTGTTTGCACATGGGTCCTGCGTGCTTGTCTTTGTGCTTTCAAGAGTGTGCCAGAGTCTGTCTCAGAGTTGTGTGTGTTTGCACACATGCTATACTTGCGACATATATGTATGCGCATGTATCCCCTCATTGTGTTTGTCATAGATGATCATGTGACCAGACTCCAATGAGAGAGGCTCAGGAGTTGCCAAAGAGCTGTCTCTATGGTGACGGTATTAACTAGACTGGATTGTAGGAGGTGGTGGTGCACTGCAGGGTCGGTTGTGCTGCTGGAGAGGCTTAGAAAACCTATTACACTGGATCAGGGCTAGTTGTCCGTCGCCCTTCGGAGAGAAAGACAACGGGACATCTTTTTAAACAAAACATTTCTTGTAGCACAAGTGCTTACTTGTTACACTGGTTGTATCCAGTGGATCTTCTAACCTCAATTGTAGCCTGCATTTTTAATAGCAGAATGAGGGGGAGTGCCTGAAGCAAATTATATTCAAAGCTTCTTTTCAATACACATCAGGAACTGCCCTGCCGACTGTTTAGGGCTGTAAATGGCCGTGTTTTCTTCTAACTATATTTATCTGTCACTCTCTAGCATCACATGGTTGACATTGAATTAGTGTATTCTGTAGTATTGTTTTGAGAGGTCTTTCCAATTCTATCTACGGCGATACATTAACATGTTGATAAAGGCCCAAGCTATAGGACAACAGAATCATGTACCAGAACTAGGACTTGGATCTGTGATCTTGCTCATTCAGAAGCCTAGAAATTAGAGGTCGACCGATTTATGATTCTTCAACGCCGATACCAATACCGATTATTGGAGGACCAAAAAAGGTGATACCGACTAATTGGACGATTTTTAAAAATTACAAAATTGTAATAATGACAATTACAACAATACTGAATGAACACTTATTTTAACTTAATATAATACATCAATAAAAATCTATTTAGCCTCAAATAAATAATGAAACGTGCTCAATTTGGTTTAAATAATGCAAAAACAAATCAAAATCAAATCAAATCAAATTTATTTGTCACATACACATGGTTAGCAGATGTTAATGCGAGTGTAGCGAAATGCTTGTGCTTCTAGTTCCGACAATGCAGTAATAACGAACAAGTAATCTAACTAACAATTCCAAAAAAACTACTGTCTTATACACAGTGTAAGGGGATAAAGAATATGTACATAAGGATATATGAATGAGTGATGGTACAGAGCAACATAGGCAAGATACAGTAGATGATATCGAGTACAGTATATACATATGAGATGAGTATGTAAACCAAGTGGCATAGTTAAAGTGGCTAGTGATACATGTATTACATAAGGATGCAGTCGATGATATAGAGTACAGTATCTACGTATGCATATGAGATGAATAATGTAGGGTAAGTAACATTATATAAGGTAGCATTGTTTAAAGTGGCTAGTGATATATTTACATCATTTCCCATCAATTCCCATTATTAAAGTGGCTGGAGTAGAGTCAGTGTCATTGACAGTGTGTTGGCAGTAGCCACTCAATGTTAGTGGTGGCTGTTTAACAGTCTGATGGCCTTGAGATAGAAGCTGTTTTTCAGTCTCTCGGTCCCAGCTTTGATGCACCTGTACTGACCTCGCCTTCTGGATGACAGCGGGGTGAACAGGCAGTGGCTCGGGTGGTTGATGTCCTTGATGATCTTTATGGCCTTCCAGTAGCATCGGGTGGTGTAGGTGTCCTGGAGGGCAGGTAGTTTGCCCCCGGTGATGCGTTGTGCAGACCTCACTACCCTCTGGAGAGCCTTACGGTTGAGGGCGGTGCAGTTGCCATACCAGGCGGTGATACAGCCTGCCAGGATGCTCTCGATGGTGCATCTGTAGAAGTTTGTGAGTGCTTTTGGTGACAAGCCGAATTTCTTCAGCCTCCTGAGGTTGAAGAGGCGCTGCTGCGCCTTCCTCACGATGCTGTCTGTGTGAGTGGACCAATTCAGTTTGTCTGTGATGTGTATGCCGAGGAACTTAAAACTTGCTACCCTCTCCACTACTGTTCCATCGATGTGGATGGGGGGGTGTTCCCTCTGCTGTTTCCTGAAGTCCACAATCATCTCCTTAGTTTTGTTGACGTTGAGTGTGAGGTTATTTTCCTGACACCACACTCCGAGGGCCCTCACCTACTCCGTGTAGGCCGTCTCGTCGTTGTTGGTAATCAAGCCTGTTGTGTCTGTTGTGTCTGTTGTGTCGTCCGCAAACTTGATGATTGAGTTGGAGGCGTGCATGGCCACGCAGTCGTGGGTGAACAGGGAGTACAGGGGAGGGCTCAGAACGCACCCTTGTGGGGCCCCAGTGTTGAGGATCAGCGGGGAGGAGATGTTGTTGCCTACCCTCACCACCTGGGGGCGGCCCGTCAGGAAGTCCAGAACCCAGTTGCACAGGGCGGGGTCGAGACCCAGGGTCTCGAGCTTGGAGGGTACTATGGTGTTGAATGCCGAGCTGTAGTCGATGAACAGCATTCTCACATAGGTATTCCTCTTGTCCAGATGGGTTAGGGCAGTGTGGTTGAGATTGCATCGTCTGTGGACCTATTTGGGCGGTAAGCAAATTGGAGTGGGTCTAGGGTGTCAGGTAGGGTGGAGGTGATATGGTCCTTGACTAGTCTCTCAAAGCACTTCATGATGACGGATGTGAGTGCTACGGGCGGTAGTCGTTTAGCTCAGTTACCTTAGCTTTCTTGGGAACAGGAACAATGGTGGCCCTCTTGAAGCATGTGGGAACAGCAGACTGGTGTAGGGATTGATTGAATATGTCCGTAAACACACCGGCCAGCTGGTCTGCGCATGCTCTGAGGGCGCGGCTGGGGATGCCGTCTGGGCCTGCAGCCTTGCGAGGGTTAACACGTTTAAATGTCTTACTCACTTCGGCTGCAGTGAAGGAGAGACCGCATGTTTTCGTTGCAGGCCGTGTCAGTGGCACTGTATTGTCCTCAAAGCGGGCAAAAAGTTATTTAGTCTGCCTGGGAGCAAGACATCCTGGTCCGTGACTGGGCTGGGTTTCTTCCTGTAGTCCGTGATTGACTGTAGACCCTGCCACATGCCTCTTGTGTCTGAGCCGTTGAATTGAGATTCTACTTTGTCTCTGTACTGGCGCTTAGCTTGTTTGATAGCCTTGCGGAGGGAATAGCTGCACTGTTTGTATTCAGTCATGTTACCAGACACCTTGCCCTGATTAAAAGCAGTGGTTCGCGCCTTCAGTTTCACACGAATGCTGCAAAAACAAAGTGTTAGAGAAGTAAAAGTGCAATATGTGTCATGTAAAAAAGCTAACGTTTGAGTTCCCCGTTTGAGCTCAGAACATGAGAACATATGAAAAGGTGGTGGTTCCTTTTAACCTTCGAATCCTCAGCCTCAGTTGTGGTTTCAATTTACTGTTTAGCGTTTGAATAGTAGAATACTTAAGGTGCAAATTCTAAATGCGGTTGTGCACCAGCAGCTTTCTCTTATGTCAATCATTTACAGTCACTCAATTAGCCCATGTCCACTCATTTTATTTTAGTCTTGCCAGCTAACATATCTATCTAAACTTGTAGTATTCATGGTCAAATCCCGACCAGGCATGCAGGGCACGTGCCCAGGGGCCCTGACCTCCAGGGGGCCCGCATTGATTTTGTTAGTCACTCTCACTCTGATATCATACTAATATAGCATAAGTCATTCAAAATGTGTAGAACTGCAGGAAATTAACTAACTTTTTTTTTTTTTTTTTTAATTCTCTGCCGTCAAAAGGGGGTGCACTCTAACCCAACCAAATCTTGCTTGGGGGCCCCAAAATGGACACGTGTTCATGAGCATGGGTCCCAGGCTCGGTCCTTGGGTCTCATTTGGGTCCCAGACTAAAATATTTAAGAACCCCTGATCTAGTCAGTTGACAACCTTTTTGTGTGAAAACAGAGTGTTATTGTCATGATGTGATTGGTACGTAGCCACCACCAACATGGACAATGATGTGAGTCAAGTCAAACAATTACCAGATTTAGAAATGTGATCCTACAGTGTTTTCTGACATGTAGGAATGAATGAGACTTACTGGTGTTTTGTCTCAGATCTGATTTGAAACATTGCTGACTAAGCAAAGACTGAGACCAACAGTCAGTAGGCCTATTCAAACAAACGTGCATTGCAAGGGCATTGGAATGAGAGGGATGTAATCTAAAGGCCATAGGTCTGCTCTACTGTATTTTGTCCCTCATATGTCAGTTCCTGAATCATTGTAAGTATGTATTGACAGGGGAGAATGGATGGAGCAGTCCATCAGGGTGTAGGCAGGCCCAGGGTTCGGTCCCAAATTGCACCCTATTCCCTATACAGTGCACTACTTTTGACGAGGACCCATAGGGTTTTGGTGCCATTTGGGATGCCATCTGTCTCAGAAGGCTGTGCAGGGCAGTGCTAGAGGGCTGCTGTGCTGATGGAGGAGGAGGAAGTGCATTAGCTAATTAGCTGGGCCACTGGAACACATCAGATGTCCTGAGTGGTTTACTCATCATTTAGGCCCCGTCTCCTCCTCTCTGCAAGAAGAAAAACAAGGGCCCCAAACAGGCTGCATCCATTACAATGGTACTTCAACTTTATGGTATAGTAATGAATGGTACTTTATGGTATGCTGATGAAGGGTACTTTATGGTATACTGATTAATGGAGGTAAAGGATGTGGATGTGAGGTATGGACCCCAGGAACAGGAATTCATGGCGTCCGCTAATGGGGATCTGAATAAAGATGAATGGTGCTGAATGTACACATGCAGGCTTGAGCACAAAGCTAGCTGTCTGTCCTACTCAGAATACACTAGAAAACAATGGTGAGCCTACTGGTCATATCCTTTCTATTAATAAACCACAACATCATCAGTTACCGTGCATGCCTTTGTCTTAGCAACCGTCCCCCAGAGAGGTGGGAAGTGCTTGTCAGTATTGTCCAAGCAAAACTTAATGGAAAGTAAACAACAGTCTGATTAGGCTAATTTCACCCAGTGAGTTGTCTGTTTTACTTGTTGGCAGCGTGGATGAAGTCAGAGTTAAAGGGTTTGTGGCAAGCCAGGGAATGTACCTTCTGGCTCTCATGGGCAATCAGGCCCTCAGAGCCTCTGCGTCCCAAATGGCACTACATTTGTTGTGCACTGGTATAAAGTAGTGCACGTACACTACTACATAGTTTGGGATGCAGCTCCTGGAAGTGCTCCCCTGCCCTCAGAGAGAGTGCTCCCTATCCTCCAGGTCAGTCAGTACCCCCTACTTCCAGGTCAGTTAGTACTAGAGGTCGACCGATTAATCGGAATGGCCGATTTAATTAGTGCCGAAACGGAAATCTGTATTTTGGGTGCTGATTTTACCCAATTATTATTATTATTATTATTATTTTTTTTTTTACACCTTTTATTTAATCTTTATTTAACTAGGCAAGTCAGTTAATAAGAACACATTCTTATTTTCAATGACTGCCTAGGAACAGTGGGTTATCTGCCTCGTTCAGGGGCAGAAAGAAAGATTTTCACCGTGTCAGCTCGGGGGATCCAATCTTGCAACCCTACAGTTAACTAGTCCAACGCAATAACGACCTGCCTCTCTCTCGTTGCACTCCACAAGGAGTGTTACGCGAATGCAGTAAGTTGCTAGCTAGCATTAAACTTATCTTATAAAAAAACAATCAATCATAATCACTAGTTAACTACACATGGTTGATGATATTACTAGTTTATCTAGCGTGTCCTGCGTTACATATAATCTGACTGTGCATTCAAGTATCTAAGTATCTGACTGAGTGGTGGTAAGCAGAAGCAGGAGCGTAAACATTAATTCAAACAGCACTTTTGAGCGTTTTGCCAGCAGCTCTTCGTTGTGCGTCAAGCATTGCGCTGTTTATGACTTCAAGCCTATCAACTCCCGAGATGAGGCTTGTGTAACTGAAGTGAAATGGCTAGCTAGTTAGCGTGCGCTAATTGTCGTTGTGTTGCTGGTTCGAACCCAGGTAGGGGCGAG
Organism: Oncorhynchus tshawytscha; assembly: GCF_018296145.1. NCBI lineage: Eukaryota > Metazoa > Chordata > Actinopteri > Salmoniformes > Salmonidae > Oncorhynchus > Oncorhynchus tshawytscha. The sequence continues at coordinate 47,737 of NW_024609386.1, read as the reverse complement.
GAGAGGGATGGAAGCTATACTGTTACACTGGCAATACTAAAGTGCTTATAAGAACATCCAATTGTCAAAGGTTAATTAAATACAAATGGTATAGAGGGAAATATTCCTATAATAACTACAACCTAAAACTTCTTACCTGGGAATATTGAAGATTCATGTTAAAAGGAACCACCAGCTTTCATATGTTCTCATGTTCTGAGCAAGGAACTTAAATGTTCGCTTTCTTACATTGCAATATGTGCTCTTTTACTTTCTTCTCCAACACTTTGTTTTTGCAATATTTAAACCAAATTGAACATGTTTCATTATTTACTTGAGGCTAAATTGATTTTATTGGTGTATTATGTTAAGTTAAAATATGTGTTCATTCAATATTGTTGTAATTGTCATTATTACAAATAAAAACAATTTAAAAAATGGCCGATTAATTGCCTTTTTGGTCCTCCAATAATCGGTATCGGCGTTGAAAAATCATAATCGGTGGACCTCTAGTCAGTACCCCCTCCCTCCAGGCCAGTCCCTCCAGGCCAGTCAGTACCCCCTCCCTCCAGGCCAGTCAGTACCCCCTCCCTCCAGGCCAGTCAGTACCCCCTCCCTCCAGGCCAGTCAGTACCCCCTCCCTCCAGGCCAGTCAGTACCCCTTCCCTCCAGGTTTGCAATGGAAAAACAAAACGGCCCCAATGGTCACCAGCAGTCACACGGCTCTGTGTTATGTTACACTGTATTGCAGATTGAGTGACGCTGCTGCCTTGGAGGTCAATGGGATATTATATTATCAGAGGATTTACCATAATGGATGAGCTGTACAATATCTGACTGCATGTTGTCAATCAATTCCCCCTCAGCCTTGGGCCTTTGTGATTTAGAGAGGAGCCCAGACACAGATTTACATCCAAAACATGTAGTAGATTTATAGGATTTCTGTGTGCCCAGCAGCATGTATAGAAATGTCCCATTTCAGTAATAACTCTGTTTTTCACATTGTGTAATGTAGTGCTTTGGGGCTGTTTGTTGAATAGCCATTGATCTCTCTGGAAGGGAAGTGAGGACAGGAAACCAGGACTGTATGTGATTAGTCACCCTGTAAAAAAATAGTAAGTCTTCTTCCTCTGCTTCTTCACCCAGTTGTGATGGGAAGCAGGGTCCTGGGTGGGAGGGGCATGTGTAAGACATTCAACAGAGCTCTTCCCCTCTACAGGAATGGCACGTTCTACTGAGTAAAAAAACAAGGATAAATGCTGCTTTCTGCTTTAAGAATAGGACTTTAGCCTTCTGTACGAAGTGTAGAGATGGGTTGTTAATGGTTGACTGTAAATGAAGTCGCGTTGCCTGGTTTCATTTGTGAATTCCCTGCGAAGCTGCCACCCTCTTAGTGTGTGTGTGACCTTCTGGAAGTTGCTGCTCTCATCTCTGTTTTATAGAAGGAATTTTTGCTAGTCCTAGTGTCCAACGTGTGTTTTGTGAGTGAATGAGTCGTGTGTGTGTGTGTTGAGGATGAGAGCTCTTGTTCTCTCGATACCATAGTGAGGTATTGGGCCGAAGGACTCCAGGTTAGCTGCCTTTGCACAGCCACAATGAGGTTGTCGCCATGGTTCTAGTAGTGACTGTATAGGCTCCATGTCTCACTATAGAGTTGAGATTTTAACCTACTTGGTTTTTATTCTTGGATTGTTCCTTTTGTGTTGGTTTTAGCTAAGCTGATTGAATAGTAACAGGTCTTTGAGAGGCACTGACTGTTCAAATCAATGAATGACACTGTCCCCTGTCTCTCTCTCTGTCCCCCTCTCTTCCAGCCTGGCCTACTGAAAGCCATCTTCAATGTGGACCCAGATGAAGTGCGATCCCTCATATTTCAGAAAGAGGATGTGAATGTTCAGGTAATCATCCCAGCTGTTTCCTACCATTATTTCCACCCTCCTGTCTGTCCTCTGGATAGTAACACTTTTTTTTCACACTTATAACAGAAGTCATTTGTTGCCAAAAATCTAGGGTAGCAAAATACTAGTAACTTAAATGCCCAGGTTTTCCCAGAAATCTCGATATGAAGACTTCCTGAATCAGAATGGAATAAATACGAATTCCGGAACCCTCTGTCTAACCAGGATTTCTGGAAAAACCTGTGAATGTTGGGAAAGTTACTGGAATTTTGCAACCCTACTGAATGTTTTAGCCTGATCAGAACGGTTAACTCCTTTCATCAGCCGTAGGCACCTTGTTCAGTATCTGTCACTTTACAGTACTGTAGTTCATGATCTGGTTCTACTTAGTTTATGACATTCTTCCTCGTTCTTATAGGCTGGAGCAGACTTGGTTTGTCTCAAAATAAGACCATTTTAAAGGGCTGTAGCCTTTTAGCAGGGTTTCCTAACCTTGGTCTAGGGGCCCCCTTGGGTGCACATGTCGTTTTTGCCCAAGCACTATGCAGCTGATTCAAATAACCAACTCAGCATCAAGCTTTGATTATTTGAATCAGGACCAAGTTTGGGAAACCCTGTGTTCAAGTACGTACACTACCGTTCAAAAGTTTGGGGTCACTTAGAAATGTCCTTGTTTCACTATATTGGATCACTCCAATATATTGGTATCACTTCGCGGCGGAGGGATACATCCGAGGTGAGGATTTACAGATTTACTCCAGTGTACACTTGTGTCACGGCTGGGGTCCGCCCCTATATATAGACCCCACGGCCGCGATACACATTTTCTCGGCGGACATCCGTATGGTTTGAGGTACAAACATTCTGAAGTTCGCTTGGGAAGTCACTGGTAAGTGTAATATCTTGCGTGGAAGTATACTCACTGGCTGTTTGCAGAATGTAAGAGTATCGTGGTGGGCTTCCACTTCGTTGATACGTTAACTTTGGAGTTCCTTAACAGAGTTACTCCATATGGTGCTGTTTTGTTTTCTGCTTGGATATTAAACCAGCTAGGTAATATCGCAGTTGGCGTAAATTTTTTTTTAAAAAAGACCCATAAATCAAATCCATTACCTGGTTGCTGTTTTTTTGTCTGCCTGTTTTTCCCACACGGGTCTTCCCTGTTTTTTGCAGAGGTACTGGGTAATTTATCAAATCAAAGTTTATTTGTCACGTGCCCTGAATACAACATTGAAATGCTTACTTACAAGCTCTAACCAATAGTGCAAAAAAGGTATTAGGTGAACAATGGGTAGGTAAAGAAATAAAACAACAGTAAAAAGGCAGGCTATATACAGTAGCGAGGCTACATACAGACACCGGTTAGTCAGACTGATTTGAGGTAGTATGTACATATGGTTACTATGCATATATGATGAACAGAGAGAAGCAGTAGTGTAAAAGAGGGGTTGGTGGGTGGGACACAATGCAGATAGCCCGGTTAGCCAATGTGCGGGAGCACTGGTTGGTCGGACCAATTGAGGTAGTATGTACACGAATGTATAGTTAGTGACTGCATATATGATAAATGGAGAGTAGCAGCAGCGTAAAAAGAGGGGTTGGAGGGGGGTACACAATGCAAATAGTCCAGGTAGCCATTTGATTACCTGTTCAGGAGTCTTATGGCTTGTGGGGAAAAACTGTTGAGAAGCCTTTTTGTCCTAGACTTGACGCTCCGGTACCGCTTGCCATGCGGTAGTAGAGAGAACAGACTATGGCTGGGGTCTTTGACAATTTTTTGGGGCCTTCCTCTGACACAGCCTGGTGTAGAGGTCCTGGATGGCAGGCAGCTTGGCCCCAGTGATGTACTGGGCCGGACGCACTACCCTCTGTAGTGCCTTGCGGTCAAAGGCAGAGCGATTGCCATAGCAAGCAGTGATGAAACCAGTCAGCATGCTCTCGATGTTGCTACTGTAGAACCTTTTTGAGGATCTCAGGACCCATGCCAAATCTTTTTAGTTTCCTGAGGGGGAATAGGCTTTGTCGTGCCCTCTTCACGACTGTCTTGGTGTGTTTGGACCATTCTAGTTTGTTGTTCATGTGGACACCAAGGAACTTGAAGCTCTCAACCTGCTCCACTACAGCCCTGTCGATGAGAATGGGGGCGTGCTCGGTTCTCCTTTTCCTGCAGTCCACAATCATCTCCTTAGCCTTGGTTACGTTGAGGGATAGGTTGTTATTCTGGCACCACCCGGCCAGGTCTCTGACTTCCTCCCTATAGGCTGTCTTGTCATTGTCGGTTATCAGGCCTACCACTGTTGTCGTCCCTAACCGGGTTCCTATTCCTCGAAGCGGGTCACGATAGAAGCTCTCCCAGGGTGTCAGACCCCTGTCCCTGCTCCGGAGGGCGCATGCCCTGCGTCAGGAGGTTGATAGCTTCGATGGCGGCACAACAGCTGTTCCCTGTTGGCCAGTGATGGGCTGTTCCTGTGGGACGATGCTGGGACTGTTCACCTCTGTGAGCGGGGCTACCAGGCTGACGGGCCATCAGAAGCCGGCAGTGAGGCTTCATCGCCTCGAGAGGCTTTGAGGGGCCTACTCACTCGGGTAGCCTCTGCACTGGACATCAAACTAGTGGACATTTATGACTCCATTTGTCCCCATCTCTGCTGAGTTCAGTGAGGCCTTGCAGGAGAGCTGGGCCTCTGCCAGGGGATGCTTCCCGACTCACAACAGAGACTGGACCAGGGAGTTATGTTGCAGGGTGCAGAGTCACTCGGCCTCCGGGAGTACCCAAGCATGGCCACCATGATAGCTGCCATTGTCCTCCCGGACCGGGAGATTATAGGGTGGAACCCACGGCTGAAGCCGGGACCCCTCAGAGTCTTTGATGCGGACTTGAAAGCCACATGGGTCCCTCTGCTCTCTTGGCCGCCTTACCAACGTGGCCATGCTGCTGCAGGCCTACCTGCAGACTCTGTTGCCCCGGCTGCAGGGGGGCACAGAGGAGCTCCTCCGGGACGCGATGGATGCGTCTCGCCTGCTTTCCCTGCTCCAGAGGGATGTGGCCTGCTCCAACGGACGGGCCATGGCGCAGGTGATTACCTCCCAGCACCATCTCTGGCTGGCCCAATCCTGTCTGCCAGCTGCTCTCCAGAACACATTTGCTACTCTCCCCATCACCCCAGGGCTGACACTTGGCCCAGGGGTTAATGAAATTCTAGAGCAGACCGGTGAGGTTCATAGGGACCGGAGACCCTGAGACGGTTCATGCCGCCGCCTCAGGCCCCGGGTTCAAGGCAGACGGACCGTCGCCACCCACCTGCACCTGAACAACTGTGACGGTGGGGTCCCTCTCCTGCCCCATCGCCTCGTGCTGAGGAACGACAGCGGGGAGGAGCACAGCGTGCGGTGGAGCAACAACCTGTCAACCTTTCACCGCCATAGGGATGTGCCTGGGAACCCAGGCACTCGGGTCGCCAGAGAAGAGGCGGGCCCAGGCAGGATCCCTGACACACCCTTCCCTGGCCTCTGCCTCTTCTCCTGGTCTCAAAGGGGAAAGTGGAAGGCATCTGTGGAGTCCCCATAGATGTTTTCCACAATGCTCGAGGAGTACCAACTCCAAATCCAGTGCCAGCCCCCATCCTTCATGTCACCACGGTGGCCGACCCCTTGAAGAAAACCGTGGCTGGAGATGAGCTCATTCCTGGACAAATTCAGAACGGCTAGGTGGGTTCTACTCCACTTATTTTGTGGTCCCCAAAAGAGATGGAGGGTTTCGACTGATCCTGGACCTCTGCAACCTCAATGGGTACTTGAAGGTACTGAGTTTCCACATGCTGTCCCCAGCCCATGTGTTGCATGCCTTGTCCAGGGACCAGTGGTTTTTGATGCTGGACCTGAGTAATGCTTATGCTGAGTAATGCTTATGGTTCTTCCTTTCGGCCTCTCCTTGGCACCCCACACTTTCACAAAGTGCATGGATGCTGTCCTGGCACCTCTCGCGTCCCATGGATTGTTAATCCTCCATTACCTGGACGATTGGCTGATTTGTGCCCAGACCAGGACCCAGGTCCTGTCAGACAGATGTGCTCCTTACCCATATCGGCGGGCTGGGCATTACTGTAAATGACAAGAGTCATCTGACACCCACTCAGAGGGTGGTCTTCGTTGGCCATGAGAGCACTCCTGCCCACCAGAAGGGTTCAGGCTATCTTATCTTGCCTTGACCACTTTCGGCAGGGGAGGGTGGTATCCACCCAAACCTGCCAACGCCGGCCTCGTTGTTGATTCCGCTGTGCCTGCTCCATCTCCGGCCTCTTCAACAGTGGTTCAACTCCCACCGGCTGCACCCGAAGCGCCACCACCAGCTGCGTGTGACCACACAGTGCCTCAGGTCATTGTTGAGGTGGCGCTGTCACTCCTTTCTCTCAGGTGGGGTGGAGATGTTGATGTGCAACCAGGAGCTGGTCAGCACAGACGCCTCCCAGATTGGCTGGGGCGGTTGTGACCAAGGGCAGGTCGGCAGTGGCTGATGGCAGAGCATCGTCTGCTTTTGGTGGCCCCATACTGGCCCAGATGACCCTGGTTCAGCCTTCTCCTGTCCGTGTGGTCTGGGACACCTTGGCAACTTTCCCTGAGACCGGACCTGCTGTCTCAGGCCAGGGGAACTCTGTGGCATCCGAGGCCGCACCGCCTCAGTCTGTGGGCTTGGCCACTGAACGGCACCAATGGTCACTGTTAGGACTACAGGAGGGTGTAATGAACACCATGCAGAGCGCAACGGCACCGGCTAAAAACGCAGAATACCAGTTGTGCTGGCGGTTGTTCTGATCACCAGTGGTGCCCGAGTCAAGTGGGTGCAGTATGTCCTCCAATACCTGCAGTCTCGCTTGGATGAGGGCTTAGCAGCATCTACACTGAGAGGGTATTTGGCAGTTACATCTGCCTGCCATGTGGGGTGGATGGACAGGCCAGTGGGGCGACATCCCTTGGTCTCCAGGTTTATGAAGGTGGTTTGCCTGCGTCCAACTAGGACCTGCTCAATGGCGAGCTGGGATCGTGATGTGGTCTTGGCACGTTTGGCAAAGCTGCCTTTCGAACCGTTGGCGTCTGCTTCCCTGCAACAATACCTCTATGAAGGTGGCTTTCTTGGTAGCGATTACTTCCAAGAAGAGGGTGGTTGAGCTCCATGCTCTTTCAATAAGTTCGGAGTGCTACCGGATGTATATCTCTCCGCCCCAACCATTCATTCCTCCTGAAGGTTATGTCAGACAGGCATGTGAACATCCCTTTTATCCTGACTGTTTACGACACCCTGGCAGTGGCGGGGGGAGTCTGGGACTCCCTCTGGCATGCTGTACCCTGTGAGGGCACTGGCTGCCTATGTGGAGCGGACACAGTCAGTGAGAACAACAGAGCAGCTCTTTTTCTGCTATGGTGAGAGTGTCCTGGGGGCCAGGCTATCAAAGCAGCGGCACTCTCACTGGATCGTGGGTACGATTACGACAGCATACCAGCGGGCTGGCAGGCTAGTGCTGGGATCTGTGGTGGCATATATAACACAAGGTGTGGCTGCGTCCTGGGCTCTACTGAGAGGAGTGCCCCTCGCTGATATCTGTGCTGCGGCCAGCTGGGCTTCCTCTTGCACCTGTTGTACTATCGTTTAAATGTGGCTCTTTCCTCTGCGGTTGGTTCAGGGGTCCTTGGTGTTGCCTCCCCTTCCGGGGATTGTGCCGAGACCCCCTTCCACATTGACGGCCCCTGTGTCTCGGTCCCGCTCTGGGACTTCACCGCTGGCTGACCAGGTCCCTCTAGCACCGACTAAATCTGGTGCGGGTATACCACGGTTATGTGAGCTATATGGATCACTCCAATCCTCTACGGTGCTAGAGGGGCCTCAAATTATGTAGAGAATGTGTGTCGCGGCCATGTGGTCTATATATAGGGACTGACCACAGCCGTGACACAGGCGTATACGGGAGTAAATCTGTAAATCCTCACCTCGGATGTATCACTGCGCCGCGGAGGGATCCATATAGCTCACATAACCGTGGTTACATACGTAACCTTTGTTTTTTCATTAAGACATACATGAAATGAGTTGCAAAATGAATAGGAAATATAGTCAAGACGTTGACAAGGTTATTTTATATATATTTTTAATGATTTTTAATTGAAATAATAGTATCCGTAAAGTTCATAGAAACATGTCAAACAATGTTTATAATCAATCCTCAGGTTGTTTTTAGCCTAAATAATTGATAATATTTCAACCGAACAATAGCGTCGTCAATATAAAAAAAAAAAAAAAACAACAAGGCGCGCTCTCGGGATTGCGCACCAAACCGGTTGGGGACTTTCCACTGGCCTCTCATTGAAACTGCTCATTCTCCCTAATTTTTCAGAATAAAGGCCTGAAACAATGTCTAAAGACTGTTCACAGCTAGTGGAAGCCATAGGGAATACAATCTGGGTCATAACCAGTGGATAGGTTTTAAATGGAACAGCCATTTCAAAATAATAGCACTTCCTGGATGGATTTTCCTCAGGCTTTCGCCCGCCATTTCAGTTCTGTTATACTCAAGACATTTTAACAGTTTTGGAAACTTTAGAGGGTTTTCTATCCAAATTTACCAATTATATGCATATCCTAGCTTCTGGGCCTGAGTAGCAGGAAGTTTACTTTGGGCATGCTTTTCATCCAAAATTCTGAATGCTGCCCCATATCCTAAAAAAAGTTCATCAGGACAATAGTTTTCATCTGTGCTAACATAATTGCAAAAGGGTTTTCTAATGATCAATTAGCCTTTTTAATAAAATGATTAACTTGGATTAGCTAATACAACGTGCCATTGGAACACAGGAGTGATGGTTGCTGATAATGGGCATCTGTACGCCTATGTAGATATTCCATTGAAAATCAGCCGTTTCCAGCTACAATAGTCATTTCCAACATTAACAATATCTACGCTGTATTTTTTTATCAATTTGATATTTTAATGGATGAAAATGTAGCTTTTCTTTCAAAAAACAAGGACATTTCTAAGTGACCCCAAACTTTTGAACGGTAGTATACTTTGTACAATAGCATACTTTTTTTCACTGTTGAAGTTAGTGTCGGCTAGTTACGGTATGTAGCCTAGTTAGTGTAGGCTGGTTACGGTATGTAGCCTAGTTAGTGTAGGCTAGTTAGAGCTATAAATATCCAGCTGTCATCTGAAGTATCCAAGCCATAACAATGTATAAACGAGTACAATTTAAAATCAAATGTATCCATACTAGCTGAATATGAAACAGCTATGACACTTCTTGGCTCTTCCCTACAGGACAATGAGAAGCGGACACCGTTGCATGCCGCTGCCTATCTAGGAGATGCAGAAATTCTAGAGCTACTCATATTATCAGGTACGGTTATCATTGAAGAGAAGGATTACACTGACTTCTGTTTTGATGCTTGTGTTTGAATGTGACCATTTCCCTCATACTTACCATTAAGATCTTATGTCCAGTCGATGTATTTACAAAAATTAAGTCATTATACTGAAGGACATTGACAGCTGAAACGTCCCAATTTTAACTTGATTAGTGAAGTATCAAGATTTTAATTCGTCGCACCTGTTCCTCCCAAATGTCCTCATGATTTTGGTTGCACCTCGTCTCACGTTGGCTGAGCTCCTTCTACTCCTCTCCACTCAGTGACATGACATTTTCTTCAGAGTGTTGCTGTGTAATGAAAGTCCAATTCCCAGAATAGCTCTCTACAAGAGGCTTTGAGTGCATTCTAAATGGCACCCTATTCCCTATATAGTGCGCTACTTTTGACCTGAGCCGTATGGGTAGGCCTATGGGACCTGGTCAGAAGTAGTGCACTATAAAGGCATTAGGGTGTTGTTTTGGAGACATCCTTTCTGTGCTCCAGCTATTTAAGATGTTGCCTTATTAACCCCAGTGGCCTAACTAACCCACGTCCCCGTCCCCCTTTGTCGGTCTGTGTCCCCCGTCGGTCTGTCACCTTTCTGTCTGTGTCCCAGGAGCCAGAGTAAATGCCAAAGACAACAAGTGGCTCACTCCTCTGCACCGGGCCGTGGCTTCCTGCAGTGAGGTACGTGTACTGATAGACACACCTGTGCATATGTGTTTTACTGTTAAGTGTGTTGTGATTTTTAAATGCACTTTAAACAAAGTTGAACATGATTTGAACTGTGCTCCTGTAGGAGGCAGTCCAGGTGCTATTGAAACACTCTGCTGATGTGAACGCCAGGGACAAGAACTGGCAAACGCCGCTCCACATCGCTGCGGCCAATAAGGCGGTCCGCTGTGCTGAGGCCCTGGTCCCTCTCCTCAGCAATGTGAACGTGTCGGACCGGGCCGGGCGCACGGCGCTCCACCATGCAGCCTTCAGCGGACACCTGGAGGTTAGCAATTAGCATGGACATGATTACACACTGTAGTTTACACTTTATACCTGTCCTATCCCCAGGTTTATGGTGCATCCGATTAGCTACATTAGTTGTATGTAGGGCTGTGACGGTAATTGGATAACCTTGACAGTTTTGGATGAAGACCACCATGAAAATAAAATTACCGTCAAAAACGCCATGTTTTTATCAACTTTATTTTGATGGAGATATTCTTTACCCATAGCAGCAGTGGTAACTATTTATTATTGTTTTGCTGACTTAGTCCATCTATTAAACTGTATACATCTCTTCTCCAACTATATTTTGATGCGCCACACTCAGCAGATCTGCTCTGTGCTGATAGGAGAGAATATTTTGAAGGTCAATTCAGTTCATTGGGGAGGGGGTGAGGGGAAACGTGAGGACCGGGGGCTAACTATAGTATCTATAGATCTATCACCTACAGGCTGGGAGTGGGTAGGTAGCCTCTGCCCTTCACCTCTGACCTTTCTCATTGTTACAGTAGGTTGGAGGAGTAAAGGTGAAAAATATGGCTCTCATTGCAACAACAAAAAAGCATACCATCACCTTTTTGGGCACATTTCAGTTTCAAACCGAATGACGATGGAGACCCAGATGACTTGGACCAGCCTGTTTGCACAATCTGTGCAAAACCTGTAGGCTAACATAGCTTGGAAAGCAATTGGCTATTGCTTCAAAGAAAAGACTAATCTGTCTTTTAGTTATCAAGATTCTGAACTTGATTGAGCGAACAGTAATTTTGGCATCTGCTATATCCCCGGTGAGAGTGCATATTCACTTTCTTTATCCCTGGGTCAGTGCCACTTGAAAGTCATATTGAACAAGATTCTGCTAATCTCTTTAGTTGTATAAAGTGTATGATAAAAAATGACTTTTCCCATGAAAAGAAACATATCTGATAAAGCCTAGCCTTACTCCACCACACGCTGCATTGAACAGACGTTTTTTTGCGAACAGTGATTCAGTTATATTATTAGCCTAAATGATGACTATCCAATTTACTAATCACATTAACAAAAATGTCATGATGCATAGAATGCTTTATATATTCATGGTGAAAATTAGCTTCCCCTTAACTTGAGACTCGCGCGCCTATGGGCAACACAGTTAGGCCTTAACACTAATGTTTTCCTTTGCTAATGCTTCCCCGTCCGTCCGTCTGCTGTCAGTTATGTCGATGACTGTGTACATACGGCACGCCAATCACCGACACCGGAAGTCCCATGACCGTCACAGCCCTAGTTGTAGGCTTGCGTTAGTTCAAGAGAGGCTTTGATGCCAGATTTTAGCAGATTTTGCTTTAGTTATCCTCAGCCTGTGTTTTGTTTCTCTCCTTTTCCTGTTAGATGGTGAGGCTGCTTCTCTCCAGAGGAGCCAACATTAATGCTTTTGACAAGAAGGACCGCCGAGCAATCCACTGGGCTGCTTACATGGGTAATGAGTTGACCACATTTACATTCTGACTAATGTGACGGTGTCCATCCAAATCATCTTGGCTCCTGGACTCTGTCCAGGCATGTCAAGGCTGCGTTGAAACAATGACTGGTAAATGGTCCAAGACCGGCTCAGTTAGTCCCCACCGTTGTGACAATGAGTCGTCATAATTCTGCATCAAATGTACATGATTTTAGGGGCATTGGCAGACACAATGTAAGTAATTTAATTGATGTACCCCTAATTGCACCCACATCTGTTTATCCTACAGCTATTGTATGCAGTAATCATGAGCCCCTATAAACCAGAGTTACACTGTTAGCACTGAGGTGGTGTGCAATAGTAGGAAGCCCAGTTTATGCAGCTCACCCTGCACTATCAGCTCCAATGTAAATAGCATGAGTAAGTCTACCTCTGATAAGCTTCCCAGGAAAGCATTAAAAACAATCAAGCAAAAAATAAAAATGATAAAAATAGCCCACATTAACATATGTAGCCTAAGAAACAAGGTCCATGAAGTCAATAACTTGCTTGTAATAGATGACATTCATGTTCTGACTCTCTCTGAAACTCACTTAGATAATACCTTTGATACAGTGGTAGCAATACATGGTTATAACACCTACCGAAAAGACAGAAATGCCAACAGAGGTGATGTTGCAGTCTATATTCAGAACCATATTCCTGTAAATCTTAGAGACGATCTAATGTTAAATACTGTTGAAGTAATATGGCTACAGGTTAATCTGTCTCACCTAAAGCCCATTCTTGTGGGAAGCTGCTATAGACCACCAAGTGCTAACAGTCAGTATCTGGATAATGTATGTGATATCAACAGAGAAGTATATTTTCTGGGTGATTTAAATATTGACTGGCTATCAAGCTTGGGGCGACAGGTAGCCTAGTGGTTAGAGCGTTGGACTAGTATCCAAAAGGTTACCCGACTTCCGTCACCATGAAGTGCTTTGAGAGACTAGTCAAGGACCATATCACCTCCACCCTACCTGACACTCTAGACCCACTCCAATTTGCTTACCGCCCCAATAGGTCCACAGATGACGCAATCGCAACCACACTGCCCTAACCATCTGGACAAGAGGAATACCTATGTGAGAATGCTGTTCATCGACTACAGCTCAGCATTTAACACCATAGTACCCTCCAAACTCGTCATCAAGCTCGAGACCCTGGGTCTCGACCCTGCCCTGTGCAACTGGGTACTGGACTTCCTGACGGGCCGCCCCCAGGTGGTGAGGGTAGGTAACAACATCTCCACCCCACTGATCCTCAACACTGGGGTGCGTTCTGAGCCCTCTCCTGTACTCCCTGTTCACCCACGACTGCGTGGCCATGCACGCTTCCAACTCAATCATCAAGTTTGCAGACGACACTACAGTGGTAGGCTTGCTGATGCAGCACCCCCCAATCCACATCGACGGGACAGTAGTGGAGACGGTAGTAAGTTTTAAGTTCCTCGGCGTACACATCACGGACAAACTGAATTGGTCCACCCACATAGACAGCGTGGTGAAGAAGGCGCAGCAGCGCCTCTTCAACCTCAGGAGGCTGAAGAAATTCGGCTTGTCACCAAAAGCACTCAAAACTTTTACAGATGCACAATCGCGAGCATCCTATCGGCTGTATCACCGCCTGGTATGGCAACTGCTCCGCCCACAACCGTAAGGCTCCCCAGAGGGTAGTGCGGTCTGCACAACGCATCACCAGGGGCAAACTACCTGCCCTCCAAGACATCTACACCACCCGATGTCACAGGAAGGCCATAAAGCTCATCAAGGACAACAACCACCCGAGCCACTGCTTGTTCACCCCGCTATCATCCAGAAGCCGAGGTCAGTACAGGTGCATCAAAGCAGGGACCGAGAGACCGAAAAACAGCTTCTATCTCAAGGACATCGGACTGTTAAACAGCCACCACGAACATTGAGTGGCTGCTACCAACATACTGCATCAACTCCAGCCACTTTAATAATGGAAACATTGATGTAAAAATGTATCACAAGCCACTTTAAACAATGCCACTTAATATATTGTTTACATACCCTACATTACTCATCTCAGTATATGTATATACTGTACTCTATACCATCTACTGCATCTTGCCTATGCCGTTCTGTACCATCACTCATTCATACATTTTTGTGTACATATTCTTTATCCCTTTACACTTGTGTATAAGGTAGTTGTTGTGAAATTGTTAGGTTAGATTACTCGTTGGTTATTACTGCATTGTCGGAACTAGATGCACAAGCATTTCGCTCCACTCGCATTAACATCTACTAACCATGTGTATGTGAATTCCATGTGAATTTGATTTGACTTACACAAATGACTGATTGTCTGAGAGAAATTTATGATAAAATGATTGTGGGGGCGGTCTTGTTAGACTTCAGTTCAGCTTTTGACATTATTGATCATAGTCTGCTGCTGGAGAAACGTATGTGTTATGGCTTTATACCCCCTGCTATAATGTGGATAAGGAGTTACTTGTATAACAGAACACAGAGGGTGTTCTTTAATGGAAGCCTATCAAATATAATCCAGTTAGAATCAGGAATTCCCCAGGGTAGCTGTTTAGGCTCCTTGCTGCTTTTTATTTTTTACTAATGACATGCTTATTTCTAACTAAAAGTATTGTATTTGGAACAAAACAAAAAAACTAAACTGAATCTTGTAATAAATAATGTGGAAATTGAGCAAGTTGAGATGACTAAACTGCTTGGAGTAACACTAGATTGTAAACTGTCATGGTCAAAACATATTGATGCAGTAGTAGCTAAGATGGGGAGAAGTCTGTCTATAATAAAGCGATGCTCTGCCTTAGCAACACTATCAACAAGGCAGGTCCTACAGGCCCTAGTTTTGTCGCACCTTGACTACTGTTCAGTCGTGTGGTCAGGTGCCACAAAAAAGGACTTAGGAAAATTGTAATTGGTTCAGAACAGGGCAGCACAGCTGGCTCTTGGATGTACACAGAGAGCTAATATGAATAATATGCATGTCAATCTCTCCTGGCTGAAAGTGGAGGAGTGACTTCATCACTACTTTTAGTTATGAGAGGTATTGACATGTTGAATGCACTGAGCTGTCTTGTCTAAACTACTGGCACACAGCTCGGACACCCATGCATACCCCACAAGACATGCCACAAGAGGTCTCTTCACAGTCCCCAAGTCCAGAACAGACTATGGGAGGCACACAGTACTACATAGTGCCATGACTACATGGAACTCTATTCCACATCAAGTAACTGACATAAGCAGTAAAATTAGATTGGAGAAGAAAAAAAACAGATTAAAAAAACACCTTATGGAACAGCGGTGACTGAAGCAACACAAACATTGGCACTGATGCATGCGCACACACACACATATGGCACTATACAGTTGTGGCCAAAAGTTTTGAGAATGACAAATATTAATTTCCACAAAGTTTGCTGCTTCAGTGTCTTTAGATATTTTTGTCAGATGTTACTATGGAATACTGAAGTATAATTACAAGCATTTCATAAGTGTCAATGGCTTCTATTGACAATTACATGAAGTTGATGCAAAGAGTCAATATTTGCAGTGTTGACCCTTCTTTTTCAAGACCACTGCAATGCACCCTGGAATGCTGTCAATTAACTTCTGGGCCACATCCTGACTGATGGCAGCCCATTCTTGCATAATCAATGCTTGGAGTTTGTCAGAATTTGTGGGTTTTTGTTTGTCCACCTGCCTCTTGAGGATTGACCACAAGTTCTCAATGGGATTAAGGTCTGGGGGGTATAAGGTCTGGGGGGTTTCCTGGCCATGGACCCAACATATCAATGTTTTGTTCCACTTAGTTATCACTTTTGACTTATGGCAAGGTGCCCCATCATCCTGGAAAAGGCATTGTTCGTTACCAAACTATTCCTGGATGGTTGGGAGAAGTTGCTCTCGGAGGATGTGTTGGTAGCATTCTATATTCATGGCTGTGTTCTTAGGCAAAATTGTGAGTGAGCCCACTCCCTTTGCTGAGAAGCAACCCCACACATGAATGGTCTCAGGATGCTTTACTGTTGGCATGACACAGGACTGGTGGTAGCGCTCACCTTGTCTTCTCCGGACAAGCTTTTTTCCGGATGCCCCAAACAATTGGAAAGGGGATTCATCAGAGAAAATTACTTTACCCCAGTCCTCAGCAGTCCAATCCCTGTACCTTTTGCAGAATATCAGTGTGTGTATATAGTATATACCTGATGCTTTTCCAGGAGAGAAGTATATTCTTTGCTGCCCTTCTTGGCACCAGGCCATCCTCTGAAAGTCTTCGCCTCACTGTGCATGCAGACGCACTCACACCTGCCTGCTGCCATTCCTGAGCAAGCTCTGTACTGGTGGTGCCCCGATCCCGCAGCTGAATCAACTTTAGGAGATTGTCCTGGCGCTTGCTGGACTTTCTTGGGCGCCCTGAAGCCTTTTTGTTACAACAATTGAACCGCTCTCCTTGAAGTTCTTGATGATCCAAAAAATGGTTGATTTAGGTGCAATCTTACTGGCAGCAATATCCTTGCCTGTGAAGCCCTTTTTGTGCAATGCAATGATGACGGCACGTGTTTCCTTGCAGGTAACCATGGTTGACAGCGGAAGAACAATGATTCCAAGCACCAGCCTCCTTTTGAAGCTTCCAGTCTTATCTACACGTGCTTCTACACCTGCATTGCTTGCTGTTTGGGGTTTTAGGCTGGGTTTCTGTACAGCACTTTGAGATATCAGCTGATGTACGAAGGGCTATATAAATAAATTTGATTTGATTTGTTATTCGAACTCAATCAGTATGACAGAGTAATCTCCAGCCTTGTCCTCGTCAACACTCACACCTGTGTTAACGAGAGAATCACTGACATGATGTCAGCTGGCCCTTTTGTGGCAGGGCTGAAATGCTGTGGAAATGTTTTTGGGGGATTCAGTTCATTTGCATAGCAAAGAGGGACTTTGCAATTAATCTGATCACTCTTCATAACATTCTGGAGTATATGCAAATTGCCATCACACAAGCTAATATTAATATTTGTGTCATTTTCAAAACATTTGGCCACGACTGTACACATGGATTTAGTACTGTAGATGTGTACACATGGATTTAGTACTGTAGATGTGTAGTAGTGGTGGAGTAGGGGCTTGAGAGCACACAATGTGTTGTGACATCTGAGAATTAAATGTTTGAAAATTGTTTAAACTTTGGCAGCAGCTAATGGGGATCCATAATAAATACAAATGTCCTTATCCCAGTGAGTGAGTGAGTGAATGAATTGGCTGTGTGATAGCCTCACAGCTCAGATGTATGGTCCACCTCGTGTGTTATGTCAGAATGATGGACTAAGTATGTTGATAAGATGGTTTCAGTTAAACTAACATGTAGGTATTGCTTGTGGTGCTGTGTACCACTGTAAACTAACCTCTGTTTCTCTCTTCTCTCTCGCTCTGTCTCACACTCTCTCTTCCCCCCATAGGGCACATTGAGGTGGTGAAACTGCTGGCCTCTCATGGATCAGAGGTGTCCTGTAAAGACAAGAAGGCCTACACCCCTCTCCACTCTGCAGCCTCCAGCGGCATGATCAGTGTGGTCAAGTACCTCCTGGACCTTGGGGTGGATGTGAGTCAATGCATACATACACCTCCCCGCATTCAACTGTGTAGTCACTGTTCAATTACAACTCCACGAAAAGACAGAGCTCTAGTGTGTTGTAGAATGATTTCCTTTGGACCCAGTGTGTCGGGTCAGGGGTTTTTCCTAACCAAGTGACCTGATCGGGAATGTTTTGTTCTATCCCCCATTCTCTCTCTACCCACTCTTCTCCCTCCAGATAAATGAGCCCAATGGGTACGGTAACACCCCCCTCCACGTGGCGTGCTACAACGGCCAGGACGTGGTGGTAAATGAGCTGATTGAGTGCGGCGCCAACGTGAACCAGGTGAACGAGAAGGGTTTCGCCCCGCTCCACTTCACGGCCGCCTCGCGCCACGGGGCGCTCTGCCTGGAGCTGCTGGTGGGCAACGGGGCCCACGTCAACATCAAGGTGACGAGACAGGATGATCAACTGTCTGTACCAAATGACACCCTGTTCCCTATGTAGTGCACTACCTTTGAACAGGGCCCACAGAGTAAGAAGCTGTGATGACAACAGCTGCATCCCAAATGGCACCCTATTCCTTTTATAGTGCACTACTTTGGGTCACTGATGCAGCACACGGCTTAGTAGACTTGGACCAAATACATTCCGATACCAATGGATTAATCTTAACAATACAAACTAAATGCAATAAAGTGCACCTCCACCTGTGGTCAGCAGCACAGACTGCAGTGTGAACCATCTGTCTCTCTCTCTCTGCAGAGTAAAGATGGAAAGACCCCCCTCCACATGACGGCCATCCACGGACGCTTCTCCAGATCTCAAGCCATCATCCAGAATGGTGAGTCTCTGAATGCTCTCAACAGAATATACACTGCTCAAAAAAATAAAGGGAACACTAAAATGACACATCCTAGATCTGAATGAATGAAATATTCTTATTAAATACTTTTTTCTTTACATAGTTGAATGTGCTGACAACAAAATCACACAAATTATCAATGGAAATCAAATTTATCAACCCATGGAGGTCTGGATTTGGAGTCACACTCAACATTAAAGTGGAAAACCACACTACAGGCTGATCCAACGTTGATGTAATGTCCTTAAAACAAGTCAAAATGAGGCTCAGTAGTGTGTGTGGCCTCCATGTGCCTGTATGACCTCCCTACAACGCCTGGGCATGCTCCTGATGAGGTGGCGGATGGTCTCCTCCCAGACCTGGACTAAAGCATCCGCCAACTCCTGGACAGTCTGTGGTGCAACGTGGCGTTGGTGGATGGAGCGAGACATGATGTCCCAGATGTGCTCAATTGGATCGGGCCCTCATACCACCCTCATGGAGTCTGTTTCTGACTGTTTGAGCAGACACATGCACATTTGTGGCCTGCTGGAGGTCATTTTGCAGGGCTCTGGCAGTGTTCCCTCTGCTCCTCCTTGCACAAAGGCGGAGGTAGCTGTCCTGCTGCTGGGTTGTTGCCCTCCTACGGCCTCCTCCATGTCTCCCGATGTACTGGCCTGTCTCCTGGTAGCGCCTCCATGCTCTGGACACTACGCTGACAGACACAGCAAACCTTCTTACCACATCTCGCATTGATGTGCCATCCTGGATGAGCTGCACTACCTGAGCCACTTGTGTGGGTTGTAGACTCCGTCTCATGCTACCACTAGAGTGAAAGCACCGCCAGTATTCAAAAGTGACCAAAACATCAGCCAGGAAGCATAGGAACTGAGAAGTGGTCTGTGGTCGCCACCTGCAGAACCACTCCTTTATTGGGGGTGTCTTGCTAATTGCCTATAATTTCCACCTGTTGTCTATTCCATTTGCACAACAGCATGTGACATTTATTGTCAATCAGTGTTGCTTCCTCAGTGGACAGTTTGAATTCACAGAAGTGTGATTGACTTGGAGTTACATTTTGGTGTTTAAGTATTTCCTTTGTTTGTTTTTTTAGCAGTGTATATATGAACCAGTAGGCTCTTCAGCATCTTGTCTTTTGTCTTCAAACCATGATACACTGGCACAGAGCAATGTTACTGCAATGTGGTTGAACATTTAGCTACGTGATGCCTCTAGGGTCAAGTGGTTGATTTTGTGTGTGTATTAGGTGCTGAGATCGACTGTGAAGATAAGAATGGAAACACACCCCTGCACATCTCTGCTCGCTACGGCCACGAGTTACTCATCAATACACTCATCACGAACGGTGCTGACACAGCCAAGTAAGAGAACACAGTTTCCAGCAATACTGCAACATGCATCTGCAATTCTGTCATTGACCGAATTCCTACTTGGAGACTCTCTGCTCAACACATGAAATGGCCTCCATTGTGGTGTGTGGGTGGTTGATAGACTGGGCATTGCAGTGTGCAGTAGGGTTTAATGAGGACTGTGATGTGCTGCTGTTTCTAAACTCAGCTGAATTAACTGGAAGTCGCTCTGAATAAGAGTGTCTGCTTAAAGTATAAAATGTTGTTGCAGACGAGGCGTCCATGGGATGTTCCCCCTCCACCTGGCTGCTCTCAGTGGTTTCTCTGACTGCTGTCGAAAGCTCCTCTCATCAGGCTTTGATATAGACACCCCTGACGACTTTGGAAGGACCTGTTTACATGCTGCAGCAGCTGGAGGGTGAGTGGACTGGTCCAGGCTTTACACCAAGGAATATGTAGTTCATGACCTGGAAAACCCTCTCCTCCTGCAGTATCATTTCTGTATAATGTGGCTCCATGTTATGGTGGTATTGACTAAAATGTCTATCTTCCTGAAAGAGAAGAGAAACCTGCACACTGCTCCTGCTAGTATCACTGTTTTTATCCTAGCTTTTATTAGCCTTAATAAAAAGAGTGATGCTAGCAAGAGCAGTGTACAGGTTTCTCTTTTCTTTCAGGTTCTCTCATTGTTAACATGCACCTGATATCTCAGAGGGCCTTTCTAAACTTGATATCTTGTTAACAGGAACCTGGACTGTCTGAATCTGCTGCTCAACACAGGGGCAGACTTCAACAGAAAGGACAGCTTCGGAAGGTCTGTCTGTGGCATCAAATAACTTTCATATTTGTTCTTTATGACAATGGGGAATATAGGAATTATTATGGGATATATTGTTTTGCATCTCCAATCAGCTGTTTCTGTTGACTCTTTGTGTTCCTCTAGGAGTCCTCTGCATTATGCAGCAGCCAACTGTAACTACCAGTGTCTGTTTGCCTTGGTGGGGTCTGGGGCCAGTGTGAACGACCTGGATAAGAGGGGCTGCACCCCGCTCCACTACGCTGCTGCCTCCGATACAGACGGAAAGTACGTCTCACACTCCTCTTACTGTTGTGTGTGTGTGTTGTGGTGCCGTGACCTTTCACATTTCACTGTAGTCTGGAGAGTATGTTGAGTGTTTGAATGCACGCTAGTGTTCAATCGGCAGTGTGAAAGCTTGGCCACGTCTCCTTTGGAAAAGTCTCTGCTTGATTATCTGTCTGTCTTGATGTTGGTGTAATGATTAGTGAACTCTTGACCTCTAGGTGTCTGGAGTATTTGCTGCGAAACGATGCTAACCCAGGGATCCGGGACAATCAGGGCTACAATGCAGTGCATTACGCGTCTGCATACGGACACCGCCTCTGTCTGGAGCTGGTGAGTCAGAACCACAGGATACTAGATGCCCTGCATCCACACCATTTTCCTTGCGTCCCAAATGGCTGTGGGGCCCATAGGGCTCTGGTCAAAAGTAGTGCACTATATAGGGAATAGGCTGCCATTTGGGACATAGTCATTGATATTCAGTAGGTTTTAAGGTGTGGTTGCATGTTTGTCGTCACTCTTGATGTTCTTTTTCCAGATTGCAAGTGAAACACCTTTAGATGTGGTAAGTGCCAGTTGGTAACTTTTCCTCACACTTGCTTGTTTAAGGT
This sequence comes from Oncorhynchus tshawytscha, assembly GCF_018296145.1. NCBI lineage: Eukaryota > Metazoa > Chordata > Actinopteri > Salmoniformes > Salmonidae > Oncorhynchus > Oncorhynchus tshawytscha. Next base: position 26,486 of record NW_024609386.1, on the reverse strand, counting down.
ATGGATGCAACACCCCAGTATGTCTGCAGAGGCTGGTCACTGAGATTTACCATGTTACACATGCTACTAGACTAACCTTCCAAGTAAATATGTTACAAGTCTGAACTGGCCGTTCGTGTCTTTCCTCAGCTAATGGAAACCTCAGGGACAGACATCCTGAACGACTCTGATGTCAGAGCTCCCATCAGCCCTCTACACCTCGCTGTGAGTAAAGCCTACCTGCTCCTGTAGTGGTCTCCATATGACAAATGGCACCCTATTTAGTACACTACTTTTGACCAGATCCTTATAGGCCCTGATCAAAAGTAGTTCACTACATAGGGAATAGGGTGCTATCTGGGATGCAAGCATGGTGTAGATTTTCCACAGGAAGTTGACTGTCCAGACAGACTCACACACCATATTCCGATCTATTCCTGATTAGTGTAAAATACATGCATATTCTACACAGTGATGATGAGGCCGATTTCCTTATTTTGCCATTTGAGTTAATCAACCTCAGAGGAGAAGTAGAGTGTTTGTTTCTCAATCCCACGCTTGGCAGGAACATCCGATGTTGATGCTGGGCGGGAGCAAAAATGGGCTCCCGATTGAAAGACTCTGGTCTACTTTAGAGGTCTAGCCCTGTATTTCTGTTCAGGCGTACCACTGGTCTACTCTAGGACAGTGATTATATTAAGAGTGAATATCTATTCAGGCGTACCACTGGACTTTGCTTGAGACTGTTTGTGTTTCTATTCAGGCGTACCACGGTCACCACCATGCTATGGAGGTCCTGGTTCAGTCTCTGCTGGATCTAGACGTGAGGGACAGCCAGGGGCGCACCCCTCTGGACCTGGCTGCCTTTAAAGGCCATGTGGAGTGTGTTGACGTCCTCATCAACCAGGGAGCCTCCATCCTGGTTAAAGACTTCACTCTGAAGAGGACCCCCATCCACGCTGCAGGTAGACATAAGGATATCACATAGAGCTTCTGTAATTAAAAAGTTTTCCTGACCAAGATGGCCATTTGTTTGGACATGTTGCTAGGACGACAATGTCCACTCTAGGGATGTTACATGGTATCGTGTGAAAATGCCCACTAGACACTGATCTAAGGTCATTATTTGTCATGTTCTCCACTAATGATTGAGGATCTAGGGAGGGTAAGCTGATCCTAGATCAGTACACAGGGGAGACTTCTATCCAGAGCCAGGTACACAGCTAACAGGTGACAGGCTTCGATGGCCTCAGCACCAAAATTCTTTATTATATGCTGTGTTAACAACATAAGGATGTCATCTACCAACACCACTGTTCTAGAAATCTGTCTGTTCATGTGAAGGTTATAGTCGTCCAGCTGTTCATGTGAAGGTTGTCGTCCAGCAATCTGCTCATATCCTCTCTGTTCATCCTCTAGCTACCAACGGTCAATCATCTGACATTCTTATATCCTCTCTGTTTATCCTCCTCTAGCTACCAACGGTCAATCATCTGACATTCTTATATCCTCTCTGTTTATCTTCCTCTAGCAACCAACGGTCATTCGGAGTGTTTGCGTTTGCTGATTGGAAATGCGGACCTCCAGAGTGCCGTGGATGTTCAAGATGGGAATGGACAGTAAGTCAATTAGGTTTTGGATACAATTCCTGAAAAAGAGATTTTGAAACTGGGGATGCATCCCAAATGACAACCTATTCCCTACTTGGTGCACTACTTTAAACCAAAGTCCTATGGGCTCAGGTCAAGAGTAGTGTACCATATAGGGAATAGGTTGCCATTTGGGACCTGGTTATTACCGGTTTGTAAATGACCTGTTGTCTTGTGTATCAGAACCCCTCTGATGCTGTCGGTGCTGAGCGGACACACAGACTGTGTGTACTCACTGCTCAACAAGGGAGCCAGCGTAGAAGCCAAAGACAAGTGGGGCAGAACAGCTCTACACAGAGGGGTGAGGAGGAGAGTTGTACACACTCACACACAGAAAGAGAGGGGGAGGCTTGTTCTGATCTAGGGATGGGGCCATTGAACTACTAGGGATTGCTTTGGTGTGGGATCTAGCATGGAATATATATTATGCCCAAATATTCCTTATTATATAATTGATTGACTTAATCAATTCCATTCTTGTCTCGCCACCCTACCAGGCGGTGACTGGTCATGAGGAGTGTGTGGAGGCCCTGCTGCAGCACAGCGCCAGCTTCCTAGTTCGGGACTGTAAGGGGCGGACCCCTGTTCACCTGGCGGCGGCGTCTGGACACATCGGGGTGCTGGGGGGGCTCCTACATGCAGCCCAGTCAGTGGAGACCCTCCCTGTCATCACAGACAACCAGGGCTACACGCCACTACACTGGGCCTGCTACAACGGTACTAACTGGACTGAAGCTCTATTCTGATTCCCTCTCCAACACTGTAAACATGTCCCTGAATTAGGCAGGCCTTACAACGGTACTAACTGGACTGGAGCTCTATTCTCTTCTCCAAGAAGTGTGCACTCATTCACTCCCTCTCGTGGATTGAAAAGCATTATATTGGTCTTGATGGAGCAATGTGGGGGAATGAACAAGACTACAGCACTGTGGGAGAAGTAGGATTATGACTCTCAGTGGTGGAGCTTACACTGAAAGAACTTTGTCAGGGATTGACATAGTATATGTTGTAGCTAAAACGTTTTTTTGTGACTTCACCATTGTCAGATCCTTTGCTTTCTCTGAGGGTATTGTTGTGGTCTACAGTGACGTCATCTTTTTGTTGTATGTAATGTTTCCCGCTAGAGCAACGTATTACTTTTGATTCATTTAATTTAGAATTAATCTTCCACTAGGCCATGACACGTGTGTCGAGGTGCTGCTGGAACAGGAGGTTTTCCACAAGACAGAGGGAAACTCCTTCAGCCCCCTCCACTGTGCTGTGATCAACGACAACGAGGGGGCTGCAGAAATGTTGATTGACACTCTGGGACCAGCCATTGTCAACGCCACTGACACCAAGAACCGGTAACTACGGCACACGACAACAGCCTTTTCTTCTGGAGAATAATGTTGTGAAAACGACCTCGGGTTGGATGAGGGATTGTAGAAACTATACTTGATAATAACACTCCTACTCAATATCAATGAAAACAGTTTCCTCTCTCCAGGACCCCCCTGCATGCGGCAGCCTTCACGGACCACGTGGAGTGTCTTCAGCTGCTGCTAGGTCACAATGCCCAGGTCAACTCCCCCGACGCCTCCGGGAAGACCTCCCTCATGATGGCTGCTGAGAATGGACAAACCAACGCTGTCGGTATGCAGTCCCCTCTCCTCCGTTTTGTGCCTCGCCAGCTGGCGTAAATTCAACAATTTGAATAAGTAGCTTAATTTCCTAATGTAATTCCTTTTATGTTTCTCTGTCTCAGAGCTGTTGGTGAGCAGTGCCAAAGCAGAGCTCACCCTGCAGGATGCAGTCAAGAACACTGCTCTTCATCTGGCCTGCAGTAAGGTGAGCAACCCCACATGAACATGATGTTCTCTTTGGTTTGAATTTTGTCTGACATGTTTGACTCTGTTTTTAAAGGGGCATGAAACTAGTGCCTTGTTGATATTGGAGAAGATTACAGACAGGAACCTCATCAACTCGACTAACGCAGCCTTGCAGACGTACGTATGGTTCAGCTGCATTAATTGGGCCATAGGGCCCTTGGTCAGAAGAAGTGCACTATATAGGGAATAGTCTGGCATTTGGGAGGTATCCTAATTTTCTGCTGGCTAATCTGATGGTGCTTTCCCCTCAGGCCGTTACACGTTGCAGCCAGAAATGGTCTGACCGTGGTGGTGCAAGAGCTGCTAGCGAAGGGTGCTAGCGTGCTCGCAGTCGATGAGAATGGTAAGATCCGTAAGGCTAACACCATTTTCTCTGGTACTTTTCTTCTCAATGTGTCCACAAATGTTTCTCTCTAATCCACTGCTTGGAAAGGTCTGGGACACTAAAGTCCATGAAGAATAAGAGCACCTCCCAGCTTCCCACTGCACTGAGGCTAGGATACACTGTCACCACCAATAAATCGAGAATTTCAAAAAGCATTTCTCTACAGCTGGCCATTCTTTTCTCCTGGCTACCCCAAGCCAACAGCTCCGTACTCCCCACAGCTACTTTCCCAAGCCTCCCAGCTTCTCCTTCACCCAAATCCAGATAGCTGATGTTCTGAAAGAGCTGCAAAAACTGGACCCATACAAATCAGCTGGGCAAGACAATCTGGACCCTCTCCCCTAAAATTATCTGCTGCCATTGCTGCAACACCAGCAGCATACCACCCTGCATACCTCTGCTGGCTTGCTTCTGAAGCTAAGCAGGGTTGGTCCTGGTCAGTCCCTGGATGGGAGACCAGGTGCTGCTGGAGGGCCAGTAGGAGGCACTCTTTCCTCTGGTCTAAAAATATCCCAATGCCCCAGGGCAGTGATTGGGGACACTACCCTGTGTAGGGTGCAGTCTTTCAGATGGGATGTTAAATGGGTGTCCTGACTCTCTGAGGTCATTAAAGATCCCATTGCACTTGTTGTAAGAGTAGGGGTGTTAACCCCGGTGTCCTGGCTAAATTCCCAATCTGGCCCTCAAACTATCATGGTCACCTAATAATCCCCAGTTTACAATTGGCTCATTCATCACCCTCCTCTCCCCTGTAACTATTCCCCAGGTCGTTGATGCAAATGAGAACTTGTTCTCTCAACTTACTTGGTAAAGTAACGAGAGAAAAAAAAAACTATTACTAGTCTGTTCGTATCGTCCGAGATTCATTGGAAAGCTGCCGTGGTCATCTCCCTCTTCAAAGGGGGTGATACTAGACCAAACTGTTACAGACCTGTATCCATCCTGCCCTGCCTTTCCAAAATCTTCAAAAGTGAAGTTAAACAGATCACTGACCATTTCGAATCCCACCGTACCTTCTCCACTGTGCAATCCGGTTTTCGAGCTGACCACAGGTGCACCTCAGCCACACTCAAGGTACTAAACGATATCATAACCGCCATTGATAAAAGACAGTACTGTGCAGCGGTCTTCATCGACCTGGCCAAGGATTTCAACTCTGTCAATCACCGTATTCTTATCGGCAGACTCAACAGCCTTGGTTTCTTAAATGACTGCCTCGCCTGGTTCACCAACTACTTTGCAGATAAGAGTTCAGTGTGTCAAATCGGAGGGCCTGTTGTCTGGACCGCTGGCAGTCTCTATGGGGGTACCACAGGGTTCAATTCTCGGGCGAACTCTTTTCTCAGTATACATCAATGATGTCGCTCTTGCTGCGGGTATTTCCTTGATTCATCTCTACACAGACGATACCATTCTGTATATGTCTGGCACTTCTTTAGACACTGTGTTAACAAACCTCCAAATGAGCTACAATGCCATACGACTCCTTCCGTGGCCTCCAACTTCTCTTACACGCTAGTAAAACGAAATGCATTCTCTTCAACCGATCACTGCCTGCACCCACCCGCCCATCACTACTCTGGACGGTTCTGACTTAGAATATGTGGACAACTACAAATACCTAGGTGTCTGGCTAGACTGTAAACTCTCCTTCCAGACTTATATTAAGCATCTCCAATCCAAAATTAAATTTAGAATCGGCTTCATATTTTGCAACAAAGCCTCCTTCACTCACGCTGCCAAACATACCCTCGTAAAACTGACTATCCTACCGATCCTCGACTTCGGCGATGTCATTTACAAAATACTACTCAACAAATTGGATGCAGTCTATCACAGTGCCATCCGTTTTGTCACCAAAGCCCCATATACCAACCACCACTGCATCCTGTATGCTCTCGTCGCCAGACCCACTGGCTCCAGGTCATGTAGAAGTCTTTGCTAGGTAAAGCTCGCCATTATCTCAGCTCACTGGTCATCATAACACCCACCCGAAGCACGCGCTGCAGCAGGTATGTCATCCCCAAAGCCAACACCTCTTTGGCCGCCTTTCCTTCCAGTTTTCTGCTGCCAATAACTGGAACGAATTGCAAAAGTCACTGAAGTTGGGAGACTTATATTTCCCTCACTAACTTTAAGCATCAGCTATCTGAGCAGCTCACCAATCGCTGCAGCTGTACACAGCCCATCCAACTACCTACCTCATCCCCATATTGTTTTTATTTACATTTCTGCTCTTTTGCACACCAGTATTTCTACTTGCACATCATCATCTGCACATCGATCACTCGTGTTCATTTTCTGAATTGTAATTACTTTGCTACTATGACCTATTTATGCCTTACCTTACTCCATTTGCACACACTGTATATAGATGTTTCTATTGTTATTTACTATACTTTGTTTATCCCATGTGTAACTCTGTTTTTTTGTCGCACTGCTTTGCTTTATCTTGGCCAGGTCGCAGTTGGAAATGAGAACTTGTTCTCAACTGGCCTACCTGGTTAAATAAAATTGTCTTAACACAAGGCTAGGAGATGCCAAGTTATTTCATGTTTTTCACCAAAAGTGTTGTTGTAAACAGTGATGCTCCTGAAGTTATCCTCTGTGGTTCTGTTTGTACCCCTCAGGTTACACGCCGGCCTTGGCCTGCGCCCCCAACAAAGACGTGGCGGACTGCCTGGCGCTGATCCTGGCCACCATGATGCCCGTGTCCCCCTGCACCCCGGCACCCAGCCTGACCTTCAGTGCCATTAACCACTACACTACCAGCCCCTCCAAGAGTGTTACCTTCGACAGCCTGCCCGTGCTGCGCAGTGAACACAGCTCCTACTGCAGCTTCAACAACATCGGCCACCGCGGCCACGACGAAGGCTTCTACAAGGATGAGGAACTCAACGACTCAGACTCGGAGACTTACTGAGAGTGGTGGTGGTCGCTGCCCAGGAGGGGAGCCAGAAAGAAGGGAGGCAAGTGCAGGCGGATGGACAGCGAAGTGGGGCAGAGGCCACAAATATACACCTACACACACCGTGTCTTAAATCACCATAGCCAGCTTTGGGAGGGCACGAGCCAAGACAGTCCGCACAGGAGCCTTAAGAGTCCCGCAAATAGAGAAAAGGAGGGAGAGGGGGGAGGTGCAACAGGCTGGCTGGCCCACACTCATCCTCTCGTACCACCAGGTTCCCTTCCAGCAGATACTGGACTTCAGAGGAACTGCTGCTGCTATACCCCATTTTTACCTTTACCCACAAAAGTCCTAAACGGTAGAAACTGTCTGGCAAACAGACAGACATACACCTTATGATGGCAATAACCTGTAGTCCAAGGGGATAGTAGCACTTCACTGAGAGCAAAACAGACAGGGACCAAAAGATGTGGAAGAAGCCTTTTTAAAACCTGTTTTTACTAGAAATTGGTCTGAGAAAAAAACAAGGAGTGATGTTTCATTTAAGTTTCATGAGTGATTGTCATGTTTATCCGCACACTAAGACAGTCAGAACGCACCTAGCCTCTTGTCTGTAATCCATGTGGGAGGGGAAATCATTTATTTTCTATGAACACATTTTAATAAAATCATTCATGTCTTAAGCTCTGTGGGAAACAACAAATTGTAGTATTTGCTCTGATGAGTAATTTCAAAGATGAAATAGAACCCTATACTGAATAGTGCACTACTGTTGAACAGGGCCCATAGGATTCTGGTCAAAAGCAGTGCACTCTAAAGGAAATAGGGTGCCATTTGGGATGTAGTTTTGCATACCGGTATGTGAGCAACAGGACTTTTAAATTGATAAATATTACATTTGTGTTATTAAACCTACCTGTCCTTTGCCCTCTAGAAAGTAAATTATTCATTCATGTATTCTTTCTTGTGATATTTGTCATTTTGTGCCTTCGTTAGTTACTGAGGGGAGGTTAGAAGAGTAAGGGCAGCTGTATGAGCGAAAACAATGATGCACACTAAGTACTACAACGTTTGTGAAAAGCACTGATATTATTCCGAGGCATGTGAGGTGGAAAACATGTCTCCCTTGGAGAGGAGAAACACTGTACACCAATGGTAGGACAGCAGCATTTAGGTTTTCTGTTGGAAAATAAATATCTTATGTCTTTGATCTTATAATCAATGTTTTTGACAGGTTTTGCTTGCTTTAACTTCAAAAAATGAAACCACTCAATCCTTTTATGTGATTGCTTGTTCAAGTCCCCATGTGTCTCTTTTTGAAGATCATTTTAACTGGAAATATGTACAAAACATTTGCTATGTTCATCAAATCAGGAACAGGAGGTTCACAGGTTTTTGTTTCCTTATCTTTCTTCTAAAATGATGAAACTATAGCATGTACATATGAAATAGTGACAATTTGAAACTTCCATGAATTATTTCACTATCTGAAGATTGCTGTATATTTTATGAGTAATAAAAGAAACGAGTTATGTTATTTAATGATGAACTTGTGTCTGTTTTATGTGACAACTGCAGTATAAGTCCATTTCTAGGTGTCAGGCAATGACTGGTGCCAATAACCCAAAAGAAAGGCTACAAGGAACAAGAATGGTATCTTATTGGCAGTGATAAATTGCATGTACCTTGGCCTAACGGTGTGGGTTATGTATTTTATTTTGCATTGCGTCCTCAACATTACATTAAGGGCAATAATAGCATACTTTTATTTACAACTCGCAGGATTTCCATGGGTGAGCTTTCAACCCAAATCTGTACAGCATTGTTAGTCTTTACTGATAAGAAACCGCGGGAGCAGTTGTCTGATTCTCGCTCGTGCTGGAGGAGCGTTCATTTTGGCAAGGAAATGTGCTGATTTTGCAACGACATGGAGAAGAAAGTGTTCAAGGTAAGCATGTTATATTTTTTAATTCTCAATTATATTACTGTGGATTAAATATTGTTTATAAAAAAACTACAAGTCTATGGCCGGGGAGTCTTGACAGTTGGTTAAAGGTACGTTAGAATCTGCTGTGGGTCAAGGGTTATAACACCACCGTCATATTTACGTCGTAAATTGCACGCTATTCCCTATGTAGGCTAGTGCATTACTTAGAGCCATACACAGGTTGGCTGACGTCCCGAAAAACAATGGCCTGAATGCGTGTATCTTGTTATGACTAAACCTCAGCTAGCAACAATAAACTGCGTGTGGAGAATCGTAGATTTTCAGCTCGTATCTTGTTATTGATACCACGACTTGTTTGGAGGTATTTTGACTGATATGTCTATGCAATTGTAGCGTGTGGTTCATTCTGCGTTGTGTACTTTTAATTAGGACGCTGCCACAACTGAAGGTTTGCTAGTTGAATTATTTTTATTTGCCCAGCACACGAAGAGACAACACACATTATGTTAACCCTTGGCGTGGTCCTAGCTCTTGGGCACCTTACTAGCCAAAAGGTCAGGCAAAAGAGCGCCAAAAGGAAATAACAGGTGCTGCATGCACACATTCAATGCGCAACAGCACACCATACAATACAAGTAAAATGATACGGAACATAATTCGGACAAAGTAAAAGACATACATTATGTTAACGCTTGGCGCGGTGCTAGCTCTCAGGCACCTACACATGGACACTCAAACACTGTCCCAAGTCCTCACAAGTTACAATAGATACCCTAGTTAGCGAGCTTTGTGAAACTAGTTAACATAAATATTTATACTATCCACATTGTAACAAACGTATGGTAGCATAACAGTACATTGTGTAACATTACCACGGTTTTATATTGAACCATTTCGGAGCCAAGGACAACATACCTTGCTAGCCGAAGGTCAGGCAAAATAACAATAAGGGGGTACGGAAATACAGATAACCCGCGATGGACCAAACCAAAACATACAAAACTTTTACAATCACATGTATGTACAATATTGATGTGGAAAAGTGTTTGTACACCAAAGAAAAACATTAGCTATGCAGCTGTAATTAAATAAATAAATACACTGAATTATGATTATTATCAAATTATTAACATCCCCTCAGAGTTGTCCATTTTTAAAGAAATGCAGCCAATTTATTCATTACATTTAGCTAACATAGTTAATCAAGAGATTCTTACTTTTGCCTCCATCAGCATGATTGTAATGACATTTGTAGTTCTTTATAACCACATTAGCAGCTAATTAGCATTCCATGTTGGGTAAATACAGGCAAATATATTGATAAAAGTCACCTTGACCTAGAGATTTACACAGATATCAAACTGTCACACCAGGGTAAACCTACCTGAACCACAGCCCTTATTTTGTGAAAATGGAATGGAATGGTGGAAAAACAATTGGAACCATTTCCCTGTTTGACCGCTAGGTTTTATGGTATTATGACTCATACTGTGGTACTCTATAGGGCTCCGGCCAAAATAAGTGCTGTCTTTCAGGAATCAGTGGGAATGACCTCACCCTCACAGACCTGGGTGACCCCATCAATGACGGTGATGTTATGAAGGAAGTCAAGTGAGTGATTTACACTAATGACACATATGTGACTGGTTACAGGATCACATAGACCTACAAATACAGATTCTGTAGTAGGTCAAAGATCACCACCTATGGAGAGGTAGGCCCAGAGCCATGTATTTGGTTAGTTGGGACATTCAAATATCTGCATTATGTTGCATTTACATCAATATGTAAACATTACACGACACAGTATAATCAAAGATATCCATATGAGAGCTGGCTCCCCATGGGCAATATTGACATTTTTAACAATGCTATGTAACCGAACATTATTTTATAATTGACTTGTAAATGAAAGGCTCAAAAGGCGCTAACATGGAGTCATGCCTAAAACTTGGCAGACTTCTCTAAATATATGACTCTGGATAGGCAGGCCGAGTCATCTCATAGTATTGGAACCATAGAATTCGAGTGATTCTATTCAAATTCTAGAATGATTAATTTTACTTCTATGATTCTAATTCTATAATTGGAAAACATCCTCACACTCACATTATAGCACATTATAGTGACCTTAGAGTGATTCCTTTTTCTGTATCTAGACCTGATACAGATCAGAGAGACAGACCAAGTTGGAAGAGGCTGTTCTAGAGACAGATATCCCAACTCTGTGACTTGAGGATGAAGGAGAAATTAAGATGCAGGAGGCTGATCTGAAGACAGATGGCACATCTCAGTCACAGGAGGTTGAGGGAGAGAGCGAGTTGGACGAGGCCATTGTCATCCCATCTCAGTCACAGGAGGTATGATGCATTGCGTTTTGTGTTTTAATGACGCAGTGAAGATTAAAATGCCAAATTAATTTCCCAAGCTTTAGCTTATAAAGGTCTTCTAATCTAGGAGGCCAAAGGAGAGAGTGAGTTAAATCAGGTTGATCTGAAGACAGCCACATCAACTCTGACACTGGAGGTCGAAGGATAGAGTGTGATGCAGGAGAGTGATGATCTAGAGACAGCTGGGACATCTCAATCCCAGGAGACTGAACGAGTGGCAAAGGTAAATGCTTCCAGATAACAGTGTGTGTGTGTGTACATGTCTGTTTGTGCACACAGACAGTAGTTCGTAAACAGACATTGCGTGAACAGTGCCTATGGCGAATTTGATTGAATTCCAGCCTAAGTCTGCTTTCTGTCATCCCCATCAGGCTGCAGTGGTGACCTTCACTACCATGACCCGCAAGGCTGCAGCCTCCCAGACCAGCCTCACCCTCAGCAGGGGAAAGAGAAGCTACCCAGACCTACACGCCTTTGTGCAGGACATAAAGGATGGGTAGTTGCTCTTTGGTTCCCCATGCATCCCCTAGATATGTTCGCTATTAGAGCCTTGGTCAACAATAGTTCCGTATTTAAGGAATAGGGGCCATTTGGGACGTACCCATAGGGACAATCTCAATTGCATTCTCCTCGAGTCCTCTCTTCTCGCCTCCTTCTCAAACCCATTGGATGAGAAAGCCCTCCCTTTTGACCTTCTCGTCCAATGGGTTTTGAGAAGGAGGTGAGGTGTCTCGGGAAATACAAGGGACTCAACTGACCAATCAGGGATGTTTGGATGTGGCCTACTTCCGTAGAGGTCCATCCATAACGTAATCTAAGAGAATAGAGGTAATATCATGTAGTTTATTTGTGTACCTGTTTTTATTTACTTTTCAGCCATTGGAATCTGCTGAGTGAGAATATGCGTGCCGGGGTGAGTTATAGTCACTTCTAAAGTAGTTCATGTTGGTAAGATGGACCAAACATTCCAAACTCTTATTGGTGGAAATCGTGCAGGAGCTTTAATTCAGAGGTTCCCAAACTTTTCTACTTAGGCCCCCCTTTCCAGCATTGTGGAACATCCTGAACCACTGCTTTAATTGACTAGCTTGAGTAAACACATGGTGCAGCAGTGCAGCTCCGTTAAAAGACCATATTGAGTTAGTTTGTTAACATTTCAGATGAGCAGAGATGAGTTTAGTGCTAGGTGCATATGGATATTACAAATTGGGTGATGGAGTCTACATCCACTGTGGTCGTTCCTGCCATTGACCTCACTATGCAGATCGAGCTCTCTGATTCGTCAAGCTCTTCTGGATCAGGAAGTAATGAGACAAGAGAAGTGACCTCTCTTGGCCGCAGCGTCAGATTCAGCTTTTGTGGTGGACCCAGTAGACGCACCAGTTCTGGAACTGCTTGAAGCACACAAACTCCCACGCCTTTCCCCTCCTCTCACAGGTACCTATCCCCATCCCCTCCTCTCACAGGTACCTACCCCCATCCCCTCCTCTCACAGGTACCTACCATTATAGGTACCTACCCCTATCCCCTTTTCTCACAGTTACCTACCATTATAGGTACCTACTCCTATCCCCTTCTCTCACAGGTACCTACCCCTATCCCTTCCTCTCATGGGAACCTACCCCTTTCCCCTCCGCTTGTAGGTCTTTCTAAAAACATTATTCCCATGTCCCTTATCATAAGTACAAATATCCATTCCGGATCCACTTAGTGTTGAAATACTACACAACTACTCTAAAAGGTTTACTCTAAATGTTAATATTTGGTTGTGAGTGTCATTTGAGATGGTTCACAATGCTTCCCTTTGAATAACAATAACAAGGTTGAGTTTGTGTCCCAAATTCTTGGATCATGTTTTTTATTTTGTTACCATGTACTATTTCATTTCTGTTGTGCATTCTGTAGGTCCATGACCTCTTTGCTGAGTGATGACGAAGAACGATATGTCTCCTCACCTGAGGGTGGTGAGAGAGATGAGACACAGACCCCACTCGGTACCACTGAGTTCTGTGTTTGGAATCTCTGAGGATTCTGTCTTCAACATGGTCCAGAGAGGCCAGTCGCAGAGTGACATCGTACTGTCGTCCAGTTGGAGTAGACGGAGAAATACAGACCTGTCAAAATACCAACGGACACCAAGTTTATGATGGGTATTGTGGAGTTGGTAATGAACCTTCTCAACTCTAGATTGGCTGAGCTAATGCGAAGTTTCAGTCAGGGAACTCTAGGTCCGCTGTCTGGTAGTATCTCAGCAAGTCAGCAGTTTGCCCAAGAAATGCTAAGCGTGGTGTTTGCTAAGATGTATTCCCATGCCATAGAGCATATTGCGCACGGCCACAAGTCTCATCCAAGTCAATTTCTGTCTGACAACAGAATGACAGAAGTGTTGTGGATCTTGTACTTGAGGTTTTTGGGATAACAGGATTTTTGGATAGCAGGAGCCCGTCAAGGCTAGAGTGCCTGCTCCTACAACTCAGCTAGTGGAGCAATAGATATGGGAGTTCTTGCTGGGGACTAGGTCAGACAGGTGTCTGTCAAACTCAGACCCTTTGTCTCAAAGTCAACGCTCCACCATGTCCATGACAGATCTGTCATCTATTTCTGACTCCACCTTGAAGCAGTTGTGTTGTAGCTCTGCTGTTGCAACTGTCTGCCAATCAAACAAAATGGACCTCGAGAGCCAGAGACCAACCGACCTGTCAGCTAGAGACCTTTGAGGACATGGATATCTCAGACATCCTCCAGGGCCCGTTGGCCGTTTGAGGAGGCTGCTATGATTAAGCACCCAGAGATGTCCACCTCGACAATATACAGGTCTCTGCTTCTCGACTCATCTCTCACCTCCTCTAACATGGTCACTGAGAGCATTATCTTCAACAGCCCACGCCCATCAGAGGAGAATGCGAGTATTCAGAATGTGCTCCCTGCTGATAAAGTTGACATCCTCCATGGTCAACCAGTGGAGGGGTATATCGTCAAAGCTGAGCAATGCATCACTCAGGTCATTCAGGATGCAGCTGTGACATATACTAGCGTGCTGGATAAAACCGACACTTGTGGGAAACTGTCGGAAGTTCTGTCTGTCTGCGTTTCCGCTGAGAATATTGAGGATGCATCCTCTGATCTATTTGGTGGAATTATTTCCGACCTGCATGAGGTATCTGAGGTCAATAAGACCTCCATGCGTACAAAATCAGGTTGCAAAATGTTCTGGGTGGAAGTGAGTTCAGGTTCCCAGAAGATTTATACCAAAACCCTGGACAAACTGAGGAAGCTTTTCACCCCTCACCTTCTCACAGAGCTCGATTTGGATAATTTTTCCCTCAATGACATTGGACTACTTGTAACTGAGACCACTGTGGAGGTATCTCCTGTACAGAAGACAGACATTAATACCTCTTCAATGTCCTCAGCCCACCAGCTCACCCTCGACACCTGCACTAAAGGGGTCATCAAAAAGGTATTCTCGGTGCTGAGGGTGGAGACTTCAACCAGAAGATGGACTAAATTTCGAAATTGGAGAGCCTCAGCCGAGATTGCCAAGCTCACGCAATCTCGTAGTGCTGCCAGCAGATCCTCTAACATTTCCATCCAAAGCTTTCACAGTGCTGAGTTCCAAGCTACGGCCAAACAGATTGTGCGTGAGGCCATTCTCAGAGCTGCTAGCGAAGCCAACTGTTCTTTGCCACAGAGCAGCACCTTCTCACACCATGTGGTTTCTACAACTGAAGATATAGTGAATATGATCATGCAAGACCTTGAAAGTCTATCCCAGTACATAGAGGAGGATGCAGCCTCCTTCCCACTAGGAGAGAAAAAGCTGCAGTCCCAGAGTTGTCTTTGACACCTTATTGGATGCTGCTCAAACCATGTACCACAGAGTAAAGGATAGACTGAACGTCTTTGTCTTTTCCATCCGTGTCAGTCACCACAGCCAAAGATGTGCTGGACTCCACCCCTGTGGAGACACTCAGATGCTCAAAGTCCCCTGACACTGCTCTTGTTAAGGACAGGAGCCGCCCTGTCTGTGAGAAGTGAGAAGCCATTTTCAAAAGTCAGTTAGACACAAGGGCTTTAGACCTTTTAGTCATCGAGTGGCTCCTCCACAGACCACCATGTAATTGACACATGCAGTGAGGATGTCACTCTGCCCCCCAGGAGTATGTCAGTTGTGAGCGTCACCAGTTTGAAGAGAACCTCTCCTCTCCATGGTAGTGGATTGAGTGCAAGTTGTGAACCTCTTGTGGCTCTACAAGACAGAACAGTGGCAGTCAGCCAAGAAGACTTTAGCAAAACTACAAAGACGACGCTCAGCTTGATCCTAAATGTGATCAAGTGCAGATTGGCCAACTGAGAGTTCATCTGTTGGGCAGAATGCAAGTGAGGAGTGTTTGATAGCCACTAACATGTTAGACTCTCAACTGGAGATCCTTGACCTGTTGCCTGACATGAGTGCTGCCAATGAGATCACAAGGACAGAATGCCATACCTCTAATGCAATGGACAAGACAGGTTCACAGTCAGCGCTTGTGAGTCAACAAGAAATAAACATATCTCTCACCAGTATCATAGTGAAAACTATAATGGACACATTGGAGACAGACGACCCAGAGATGACTTCAGCAGAAGAAAATCTGGATAGGCTCCTGTCAATTGAAGCCCTTCAAGATGCGTCTGGCAACCTGATCAAAGGTCCATGGTCTCATTCAGGAGATAACCATAAGCCGCCAGCTTCAATCCACGACTGGCCACAGAAGCCTCTCTCAACCAGCGCTGCCAAAGCCAGCACTGAGGAAGCTGTCAAAGGACGATGCGTCAGAGCTCGTTTACAGCTTTGCCCAGACTTCTGTTAGCAGACTCCTGGGACAGTGTTTGGGTAGGCCTATGCCACCCACCGCTGACAGGGTTTTGGATCAGGTCATCAACTTGATGACAGACATTTTTTAATTTTTTAAAATTTATTTTACCTTTATTTAACCAGGTAGGCAAGTTGAGAACAAGTTCTCATTTACAATTGCGACCTGGCCAAGATAAAGCAAAGCAGTTCGACAGATACAACGACACAGAGTTAAACATGGAGTAAAACAAACATACAGTCAATAATACAGTGTAAACAAGTCTATATACAATGTGAGCAAATGAGGTGAGAAGGGAGGTAAAGGCAAAAAAGGCCATGGTGGCAAAGTAAATACAATATAGCAAGTAAAACACTGGAATGGTAGTTTTGCAATGGAAGAATGTGCAAAGTAGAAATAAAAATAATGGGGTGCAAAGGAGCAAAATAAATAAATAAATTAAAATTAAATACAGTTGGAAAGAGGTAGTTGTTTGGGCTAAATTATAGGTGGGCTATGTACAGGTGCAGTAATCTGTGCATGGTGATGGACAGCCTGACTGATCTGTCCAAGTCTGCAATGGAGGATGGTAAGTGAAAGTACCTCTTCATCTGCATAGGACTTCATTGTAACATGATGCTCATTACATTGCGTTTTATGATGTAAACTTCACTGGTTGTGTCCAAAATGGCACCTTCCATGTTTAGTGCACTACTTTTGACCCTATGGGCCCTGTTCAAAAGTAGTGCACTATAAATGGAAGAGAATGGCTTTTGGGACACAGTGACTGATTTCCATTGTTGTGTCCTCTTCTCCCAGTTATTGTACCCAGCTCGGTCACACCAGCTTGCTCTTCTTACTTAGACACCAGCAATGCCGCAAGTGACATCATTTGTGGTGTTGTGGCTGACCTTAATGCTACTGAGGAATTCCTGCCAGTGGCCTTAGCCCAGCTGATGTAAAGGCTGACGGCATGGCCCGCATTCCTTCTGCCAGGGGTGAAGAGACTAAGAAGAACAGGAAGTGGCATTTCCTACCCAAAATTGTCAAGATTCCAAAGATCAGGATTAAGGTAGAGGGCTCAGTGTCTTTAGATTACCTCTGTAAGGCAGGGCTGAAATGTACCCTACAGATTCACTAAACCCCTATTGTCTCTTCATTAGAACAATGCTGTTGTCATTGTCTTTAGGAGGTTGAGTGAGGCCGCTGTAATACAATCCTAATACACATGGGAGAGAGTCAATGGATGTGTCCCAAATTGCATCCTATTCCCTATATAGTGCACTACTTTTGACCAGAGCTCTATGGACCCTTGTCAAAAGTAGTGCCTTACGTAGCCAATAGGACAGTTATTTTACACAGGCTCAGTTGTCCTGATGTGTTTTGTCAACAGCTGTACAAGACAAAGGGGAACCGAAGAGCCACCCTGAACAGGATTCTCTGCCTACCAAAGACTCGTATTTCACAGGGTAAGTGATAAGCATCGATAATGTCATATTGATGTATCATCCTATGGCCAGCTTGTTAAACGGGTGACTACAGATACAGGTGGACAGACAGGCAGACAGACAGATACACACATTCATTTTCTGATTATGAAAATATTCTTTTCACAGATGCTGAGTGTGAGGTTCCATCCACTTCCCCACCCAAGGAGGCCCTGACAACCACACTGGCCCCTGCTCCCCAGGAGTCCCAGTACCGTAAACGCCCTCTCATAGTCAGGGTTGTTGCATCCCCCACCCTACCAGTGAAGCACCACAGGCTAGTATGAGCGGTAGCTCTGGGTTGTTGTGAACTAACACCTGGCTACGAAGTAGATGTGCTTTTCAGGATGCCAAGACACATAGGCTTTTCTGGGACCATTCCCATTTTACATCTTTCTGCAGTGGAGCAGTCATAGGCTTAACTATGGTAGTTAGATTTGGAATGAATTTGCCATAATAGTTAAGGAAGGAAAGATAAGACCTGAACTCAGTGGTGTTTCTAGAATGGGAGCCTTCTCAATAGCTTCAGTTCTGTTTCATGGGCTGTATCCCCTCTGCATCTATCACATGACCTAAATAGGCTATGCTGTTCTGGAAGAAAGAACATCTCTTAACTTTCAGATTGCAGACTTTGTCTTTTTGGGACTTCTTCAAGATTTCTCATGTGCTCTTCTGTGTCACGCATATCATCAATATAACAGATTACCCCTTCTATACCTTGTAGGATCTGAACCATCATTTTCTGAAAAATATGACGCTGGGCAACACCATAAGGAAGCCTGTTGACCTTAAAACAACCACTTATGTGTATTCATGGTGAGATAGTGCTTAGACCGCACCTCTAACTGTACTTGCTCATATGCCTGTGACAAATTCAGCTTTGTTAACGTCTCACCCCGGTCAGCTTTTTGAACAAGTCCTGTGTTTTTGGTAAGGGATACTGATCTACTTCCAGCCACAGATTGATAGTTACCTTGTAATCTCCACATATTCTTACAGTACTGTCTGTTTTCAGGATACACACAATTGGAGCAGCCCATTGACTGTAGTTAACTGGAGTAAGGACCCCTTCTGACTCAACGTAACTAGCTGTTTTTCAACCGCTTCTCTAAGTGCATACGGTACTGGGCAAGGACTGCAGGGTATGTGCAGCCCTATTAGTTATGTGACACAGTTACACAGCTTGGCTGTGATACCTTTAGCATCCCTAGCTCTGGCTGAAACATCTACTGTCTCTACAGCTGTTACTGTGTACATGTGACCAGTCTAGCTTCAACTGACTGATCCAGTCTCTACCCAGCAGGGCAGGACCATTTCCTTCTACCACCAGCAAGTCTAAAAAAGTTGTACTCCCATTACACTTGACCTTGACTAAGATTTTCCCACTTAGAACTAATGACTGTTTACTGTATGTTTTAACACCCAGTTTGCAGGGCTCAATTTGCACTTTTGAACTTGCTGTTGTACAACCTCTCTGACATCAAACTGCTGCACCTGTATCAACTTCCATGTTGAGTCTCACATCATCTATCCTTACATACAAAGTCTTTACGTCTACTGCAAACAGTTCAGTTCCTTTTACGTTACCCAACTCATAGTCAGTGGTAGAAAACGGCTGAGGTCCCTTTATCAGAGTTCTCACTCTCATTTGAGATGTAATGCTCCAAACTCTGGCACTTGAGTGCGATGCAATGCTCCTGTGTTGAAATGACGTTCTTGTCCCCTCTCTCGCTGGTGTGCGTTGCCTGATCATCGTTGCTCCACTCGTCTTCCTGCAGTCACAGTAAGGAGGCCCCTCTCTCTCTCAGTAGCATCCAGGTGCTTATTCAATTTCACTTGCCTCGTTTAATTGTTTCCCACTTGACGCGAGCGGCAAGTCATGGCTCCGTGTCCTTTCTTCTTGCACTCCAGAAGCTCAAAATCCACGTAGCGCCACTCATCTGGCTCGTGCCCTTTTCCCACACAATGGCAACATGGTTTACAGGTTTCCTCCATTTTCTTGGCAACGCTTTTCTCCTCAACTGCATTTGCTTTGAAAGTATTTTGTGAAGACTGCAGTGTGCTTTTCCTTGTTACTTCAAAAGAAAATCCCATATCCACAGCCAGTGCTAATGTTAAATCGTGTGTGAGCTACATTCAGTAAACGGTCTCTCAGCTCTGCACTTTTAACACTACACACAGATATCACGTACTGACAGACTGAATTTTCTTAAACTAGCCAAATACTCACTAATCGACTCTCCCTCGAGTTGACTCCTTGCATGATACTTACATCTTTCAGCAATACAATTTGTCATCGGTATGTAGTGACCTTTCAACAGTGCAACCAACTGTCAACGTTGTTTCACTTGGTTTCTGTGGCGCATTAAAGTCCTGTAATGACCTGACTAGATCATAATGGAACAATTGTCCACAGATGATTGAGTTTACAAATTGACGGTTTATTAACCCAACTTTGCGCAGACTACTGTTTGGCCGTAGCCAACACCAAATAAATTAAAGATAATCCACAAACCGACCGTGACCTTCTCTTGTGAAAGCCAGATGTAAGAGAGCGAAGAAAGGCTAAACCTGGATTTAACTTCCAATGCTCCACCCCCTCCCCCTGCCCCCTCCCCTCCACGCCACTCCACCAACCACCAGGATGCCCGGAATCAGAACATTCCAGGCATTGCTGTGATTGGCAGATAGCAGTGGATTGACATGTCGGACCCCGCGAACACTGGGTACTGGTAAGTACAACACAACCCCTACTAGCCTAACACATAACAACACACAGCTGTCTGTGCGGGTCGCTACAGCCCATTAACAAATTGTAAGTCTTTCTGCCAACAATCGTCAGAAAAAATGGTTTTAGACATATCCTCGTACTTAAGCCCATTAACGTTTGCTTCAAAACATTCCTCGAAGTGGAAATTCTCGGCCTCGCTTGTGACCTCTTCCGTGCTAGCTTTTCTACAGACTGTCTCGATGGAGGTAGCACTTTCTTTCTCGCTCTGTTCCCCTTCGGACAAAAACTCCGATACCTCAACGCCAATCTGTTGCATCCCTGGTTAAGGGAAGCGGGTTGTTTTTAGTTATTGTAAAGAAAAACTCAACAGTATAAAGCATTAACATCACGAAGATGACAGTGAATACTAAATAGCTGGTTCCAAGCGGAGTCCATCTGCACCCTTTCAAAGGAAACAATTGAATACCATTAGTGTGTAGGCTAGTTACAGTGTGTAGCCTAGTTAGAATATAAATATCCAGCGGTCATCTGAAGTATGCAAGCCGCTGACAATGTATAAATGAGTACGATTAAAATCAAATGTTTCCCTGTATCCATACTAGCTGAATATGAAACAGCTATAACGCTTCTTGGCTCTTCCCTACAGGACAATGAGAAGCGGTCAACGTTGCATGCTGCTGCCTATCTAGGAGATGCAGAAATTCTAGAGCTACTCATATTATCAGGTACGGTTATCATTGAAGAGAAGGATTACGCTCTGACTCATGTCCATCGGACTTTGACTTCTGTTTTGGTGCTTGTTGTGTTTGCATGTGACCGTTTCCCTCATACTTACCATTAAGATCTTATGTGCACCCGATGTATTTAAAAATAATAATTCTAATGAAGGTCATTGACAGCTGGAAACGTCCCGATTTTTAGCTTGATTAGTGAAGCATCAAGATATTAATTGTGAAAGGGGAGTCGCACCAGTTCCCTTCCGTCCTCATGATTTTGGGTTGCACCTCGTCTCTTTTGGCTGAGCTCCTTCTACTCCTCTCAGTGACATGACATTTTCTTCAGTGTTGCTGTGTAATGAAAGTCAATTCCCAGAATAGCTCTCTACAAGAGGTTTTGGGAGTGTTCTAAATGGCTCCTATATAGTGCACTACTTTTGACCTGAACCCTAAGGAAATCCTATGTGCCCTGGTCAGAAGTAGTGCACTATAAAACATTAGGTTGTTTTGGACACATTTTTCCTGTACTCCAGCCATTTAAGATGTTGCCTTGTCAACCCCAGAGTCTGTGTCGTCGTCCCCCCCTCCCCGTCTTTGTGTCCCAGGAGTAAATGCCAAAGACAAGTGTCTCAATACACTGCACCGGGCCGTCACTTCCTGCAGTGAGGTACGTGTACTGATAGACACACCTGTGCATATGCGTTTTACTGTTAAGTGTGTTGTGATTTTTAAATGCACTTTAAACAAAGTTGAACATGATTTGAACTGTGCTCCTGTAGGAGGCAGTCCAGGTGCTATTGAAACACTCTGCTGATGTGAACGCCAGGGACAAGAACTGGCAAACGCCGCTCCACATCGCTGCGGCCAATAAGGCGGTCCGCTGTGCCGAGGCCCTGGTCCTCAGCAATGTGAACATGTCGGACCGGGCGCTGCACCATGCAGCGTACACCAAGAGGTTAGCAATTAGCATGGACATGATTACACACTGTAGTTAACACTTTATACCTGTCCTATCCCCAGGTTGAGTTGTGATGCATCCGATTACCTGCATTGGTTGTATGTAGGGCTGTGACTGTTTTGGATGAAGACTGCCATGAAAATAAACTGTCAAAACCAACAACAAGAAAACACTTTTTTAATCAACTTTATTTTGATGGAGATATTCTTTACCCATAACAGCAGTGGTAACTATTTGTTATTGTTTTGCTGACTTAGTCCATCTATTAAACTGTACATCACTTCTCCAACTATATTTTGATGCGCCACAATCAGCAGATCTGCTATACAGTTGAAATCAGAAGTTTACATAGAAAGAGGTTGGAGTTATTAAAACTTCGTTGTGCAACCATTCCACAAATTTCTTGTTAACTATAGTTTTGGCAAGTCATTTAGGACATTTACTTTGTGCATGACAAGTAATTTTTCCAACAATTGTATACAGATTATTTCACTGTATTACAATTCCAGTGGGTCAGAAGTTTACATTCACTAAGTTGACTGTGCCTTTAAACAGCTTGGAAAATTCCAGAAAATGATGTCATGGCTTTAGAAGCTTCTGACAGGCTAATTGACATCATTTGAGTCAATTGGAGGTGTACCTGTGGATGTATTTCAAGACCTACCTTCAAACTCAGTGGGAAAATCAAAAGAAATCAGCCAAGATCTCGGGGGAAAAAATGTAGACCTCCACAAGTCTGGTTCATCCTTGGGAGCAATTTCCAAATGCCTGAAGTTACCATGTTCATCTGTACAAACAATAGTACGCAAGTATAAACACCATGGGACCATGCAGCCGTCATACCGCTCAGAAAGGAGACTCATTCTGTCTCCTAGAGATGAACGTACTTGGTGCGAAAAGTGCAAATCAATCCTAGAAAATCAGCAAAGTACCTTGTGAAGTTGGAGGAAACGGGTACAAAAAGTATCTAATCCACAGAAAAACGAGTTCTATATAGACATAACCTGAAAGGCCGCTCAGCAAGGAAGAAGCCACTGCTCCAAAACTGCCATAAAAAAGCCAGACTACGGTTTGCAACTGCACATGGGGACAAAGATCGTACTTTTTTTGGAGAAATGTCCTCTGGTTTGATGAAACAAAACAGAACGGTTTGGCCATAATGACCATCGTTATGTTTGGAGGGGAAAAGGGAGGCTTGCAAGCCCAAAGAACACCATCAACCGTGAAGCACGGGGTGGCAGCATCATGTTGTGGGGGTGCTTTGCTGCAGGAGGGCCTGGTGCACTTCACAAAATAGATGACATCAGGAGGCAGGAAAATTATGTGGATATATTGAAGCAACATCTCAAGACATCAGTCAGGAAGTTAAAGCTTGGTCACCAAATGGGTCTTCCAAATGGACAATGACCCCCAAGCATACTAACAAAGTTGTGCAAAATGGCTTAAGGACAACAAAGTCAAGGTATTGGAGTGGCCATCACAAAGCCCTGACCTCAATCCCATAGAAAATGTTGGCAGAACTGAAAAAGCATTTGCGAGCAAGGAGATCTGACTCAGTTACACCAGCTCTGTCAGGAGGAATGGGCCAAAATTCACTCTACTTATTGTGGGAAGCTTGTGGAAGGCTACCCGAAATACTAATTAAGAGTATGTAAACGTCTGACCTCCTGGGAATGTGGTGAAAGAAAAAACTATTCTGTTTTATTCTTAAAATAAAGGGATCCTAACTGACCTACGTCAAGTCATTTTTATTAGGATTAAATGTCAGGAATTGTGAAACTGAGTTTAAAATGTATTTGGCTAAGGTGTAAACTTCCGACTTCAACTGTATAGTTGTATTGTATAGTCTCTCCTAACTGTATATAGGAGAGAATCTATGAAGGTCAGTTCATTGGGAAGGGGGTGAGGTGAAATGTGGGGACTGGGGGTAACTATAGGTATCTATAACCTACAGGCTGGGGGTGGGTGGTTAGCCTCTGCCTTCACCGCGGACCTTTTTCATTGTTCAGTAGGTCGGAGGAGTGAGGTGGAAAGTCGGCTCTCATTGCAGCAAACAAAAAAAAAAGGTAATTGTGCATATTCACTGTCTATCCCTGGGTCAGTGCCACTTGAAAAATATTCTGCTAATCTCTGTAGTCATACAGTTTAGTAGAATTGCATGATAACTTTAAAAAGGCCCCCAAAAAAAGAGAAACATCTGACATAGCCTAACTCCACCACACGCTGCATTGAATAGTGGTCGAGTTAGTCCTAAACGATGACTACTCAAATTAGTAATATTCAGCTATCTTACATAAGTCCGTAAATGTGATTCATGGAATGCTTTAAAAAAGAAATTGCTTCCCCTTAACTGTCTTGCTCAGAGGCCAGTAAGCTAAGCGTAAACACGCTAATGTTACGCCCGTCGGCTGTCAGTTATGTCGATGACTGTACATACGGCACGCCAATCACCGACACCGGAAGTCCCATGACCGTCACAGCCCTAGTTGTAGGCTTGAGTTTGTTCAAGAGCAGCTTCAACGGCAGATTTTGCTTTAGTTTTCCTCAGCCTGTGTTTTGTTTCTCTCTCCTTTTCCTGTTAGATGGTGAGGCTGCTTCTCTCCAGAGAAGCCAACATGAATGCTTTTGACAAGGACCGCTAAGCAATCCACTGGGCTGCTTACATGGGTAACGAGTTGACCACATCATTTACATTCTGAATGTCCTTATCCCAGTGAGTGAATGGGCTGTGTGTTAGCCTCACAGCTCAGCTGTATAGTCCACCACTAGTGTTTTTATTATGTCAGAATGATGGACAAAGTATGTTGATAAGATGTAGGTTTACAATTGTACTAACATGTAGCTTCAGCAGCAACGTCATCAGGCGGCCCAGTTGCAGCATCAGTAGAGTACTCATAGTCAGACGACATGTGCCTCAGATTACAGGTCATCATTTGCAGGAGTGCTACCATGGTTTGGAGAGGCGTGTTGCTGTAGAATACCTGTCTGTTCTACACAGTCTAGGCCAAATTGCCATTTATGTTGACCAACATGCACCCCATGCAGTTCTAAAAGTATGTTTCAGGCCTTAACTTCTCTGGCATGTTTAGCGTCAGACCCTATGGATCGGAGCAAGGCCAGGGCATGCACAATGGAGACGTCATTTGATGACAGCTCTGAAAAATTTAGGTTAAGGTACACAAGCAAAGGTTTGACAACATTATTTAGACTGAGTTACTCTATGCTGTTGAATGAGTGTCAAACACAGCAGCACCATAGACAGTGACAAAGAACATAGCTAGCAGGGTTGTGGAAAGAAACACTTACCTCCAAGTCTCCTCTGCAGAGAGACTTGATCTTGCTTCTGGGACTTTCCAACAGGGCAACAAGAAACTGAGGAGAAAGTGTTGACAGAAGTTGAGTTCACACAAAATAGCTACATATATTAATAGCATATTTCCCAAACAAACTCCTTCACTCCAAATAAAACATTAGTGAAGCAACCTTCAACGACCCCCACAGTCAACACAAAGCGCAGCAATTCTCACACACCTCCCATGATAAGGATATTAGTCTTTGTTATCAACAGGTAATGTCTTCCCATCATTACAGATATAAATGGAATATATGGAGTAGAAAGATTGCTTGCCCACCAACAAGAATCAACACACATTCTACATGGTCTATTTCTATCTGAACGTAACAACTCAATCAAGCTTGTTAATTGATCGTTACGTCATGTTTGTCAGGTAAACAAAAATGATCCCTAAAGCCAACACCTCATTTGGCCGCCTATCATTCCAGTTCTCTGCTGCCTGTGACTGGAACGAATTGCAAAATCGCTGAGTTGGAGACTTCTATCTCCCTCACCAACTTCAAACATCTGCTATCTGAGCAGCTAACCGATCTCTGCAGCTGTACATACATAGTCTATCGGTAAATAGGCCACCCAATTTTACCTACTTCATCCCCATATTGTTTATATTTATTTACTTATCTGCTCTTTTGCACACCAATATCTCTACCTGTACATGACCATCTGATCATTTATCACTCCAGTGTTAATCTGCAAAATTGTAATTATTCGCCTACCTCCTCATGCCTTTTGCACACAATGTATAAAGACTCTTTTTTTCTACTGTGTTATTGACTTGTTAATTGTTCACTCCATGTGTAACTCTGTGTTGTCTGTTCACACTGCTATGCTTTATCTTGGCCAGGTCGCAGTTGTAAATGAGAACTTGTTCTCAACTAGCCTACCTGGTTAAATAAAGGTGAAATAAAATTTAAAAAAATACAAATGAGTATATTTCATATTCTCAGAACCCAACAGTAGGTTTTAAGGTGTTGCTGTGGGGCCCATAGGGCTCTGGTCAAAAGTAGTGCACTAAATAGGGAATAGGCTGCCATTTGGGATATAGTCAATGATATTCAGTAGGTTTTAAGGTGTGGTTGCATGTTTGTCGTCACTCTTGATGTTCTTTTCCAGATTACAAGTGAAACACCTTTAGATGTGGTAAGTGCCAGTTGGTAACTTTCCTCACACTTGCTTGTTTAAGGTATGGATGCAACACCCCAGTATGTCTGCAGAGGCTGGTCACTGAGATTTACCATGTTACACATGCTACTAGACTAACCTTCCAAGTAAAT